>NW_026652283.1:39297980-39318135 GCF_009828535.3 Hylobates moloch | reverse complement strand
CAACATGGAGAAACCCCGCCTCTACTAAAAATTCAAACTTAGCCAGGCGTGGTGGCACATTCCTGTAATCCCAGCTACTCAGGAGGCTGAGGCATGAGAATCGCTTGAACTTGTTAGGCAGAGTTTGTGAAGAGCCGAGATCGCGCCATTGCACCTCAGCCTGGGCAACAAGAGAGAAACTCTGTCTCAAAAAAAAAAAAAAAAAATTAGCTGGGCATGGTGGCGTGCACCTATAGTTCCAGCTACTAGGGAGGCTGAGGCAGGAGAATCACTTGAACCCAGGAGACAGAGGTTGCAGTGAGCCAAGATCGCGCCACCGCACTCCGGCCTGGCAACAGAGCGAGACTCCATCTCAAAAAGAAAAAAAAAAAAAGTAGGCAGAAAAAAAAATAGAGAAAACTTAGAAGATTCTCTGTGTTATCTCTATAGTTGTAGGTTTTTCAAATAATGACTATTTGAGCTCTGAATTTTCCTTCCGGTAATTGCCCGTTCATTTAAAAATGTGCATAAGAACAGGCCATAATATATAGCCAGCTGAAGTCCCTGAAAACCTAGCTTGCTTTAATATTTTAGAATCTCATTTCATTTCTTATTAATCTCTGGAGAGCAAAGAAAATCCTGTCAATCCTTTCAGGGATTATCAGAAGTTTAGACCAGTGTTTTACGTGGTGGCAACTGCCGCAGTGGCTTTTTCTTTCTTTTCTTTTTTCTTTCTTTTTTCTTTCTTTTTCTTTTCCTTCCTTCTTTTCTTTTCTTTCTTTTTTTTTTTTTTTGACACAAGGTCTCAGTTGCCTAGGATGGATTGCAGGGGTGTAATTATAGTTCATTGCAGCTTCTAACTTCTGGGCTCAAGCAATCCTCCTGCCTCAGCCTCCTAAGTAGCTAGGACTACAAGTGTGTGGCACCATTCCCAGCTAATTTTTTTAAAATTTTGGCTGGGTACAATGGCTCATGTCTGTAATCTCAGCACTTTGGGAGGCCGAGGTGGGCAGATTACTTGAGGTCAGGAGTTCGAGACTAGCCTGGTGAACATGGTGAAACCTTGTCTCTACAAAATACAAAAATTAGCCGGGTGAGGCCAGGCGCGGTGGCTCTCGCCTGTAATCCCAGCACTTTGGGAGGCCCAGGCGGGCGGATCACGAGGTCAGGAGATTGAGATCATCCTGGCTAACATGGTGAAACCCCGTCTCTACTGAAAACACAAAAAATTAGCCAGGCGTGGTGGCGGGCGCCTGTAGTCCCAGCCACTCGGGAGGCTGAGGCAGGAGAATGGCGTGAACCCAGGAGGTGGAGCCTGCAGTGAGCCGAGATCGCGCCACTGCACTCCAGCCTGGGCGACAGCGAGACTCCATCTCAAAAAAAAAAAAAAAAAAAATTAGCTGGGCATGGTGGTGTGTGCCTGTAATCTCAGCTGCTTGGTAGACTGAGGCAGGAGAATTGCTTGAACCCGGGAGGCAGAGGTTGCAGTGAGCTGAGGTTGTGCCACTGCACTCCAGCATTTGAAAAAAATGGGAGATGGGATCTTGCTATGTTGCCTAGGTTGGTCTTGAGCTTCTGGCCTCAAGCTATCCTCCTGTCTTAGCCTCCAAAAGTGCTGGGATTACAGGCATCAGCTGCCATGCCTGGCCCAAAGTGGGTTTTTGTTTTATTTTATTTATTTATTTATTTATTTATTTATTCATTTATTTACTTCAGACTGAGTTTCACTCTTATTGCCCAGGCTGGAGTACAACAGCACGATCTTGGCTCACTGCAACCTCTGCCTCCCTGGTTCAAGTGATTCTCCTGCCTCAGCCTCCCGAGTAGCTGGGATTACAGGTGTGCGCCACCAGGCCTGGCTAATTTTTGTATTTTGTAGAGACAGGGTTTTACCATAGTGGTCAGGCTGGTCTCGAACTCCTGACCTCAAGCGATCTACCTGACTTGGCCTCCCAAAGTGCTGGGATTACAGGAGTGAGCCACCATGCCTAGCCTATTTTTTTTTTTTTTTAAGTAAAAAAATAAAAGAACGGCTACTCCATAGGCAGGGCATCCCCTTTTTAATTAGCCATCCTGTAACCACCATCCAGAATGTTTATTTTTGCCACCAGAAGATTTTCAGAAGCAAGCAAGGGAAAAGAGTCAAGCCAAGTCAAAAGAAACCAAGATAAGTGTATTCACAAAAATTTTAACCTAGGCTGGAAGATCAAACAAAATATCAGATTAGGTGCACAAACCAGAAAAGATATGTCTCACAGACAGAAGGTAAATTTCTGTAGAAACTAAGATTAATCAATTCAGAAAGACACTTGTCTTTATATCAGAAAGGACTTACCAAAAAAGACAAAAAGGTCTTTTATCATCCCAGGAGGAACCTATGGTCCTTTATTAAGATGGCCCTATCCAAAACAGATCCTAAACCATGTCAAAAGTCTGTGCTACAGGAAAGAGACTCAGCCTGAGATAAGACCAGGGTAGAAAAGGTGAGCCATTGAAGCAGAGATCTCAAAGAGTTCAAATGTGTACTGCATACCAGTTCCAAAGATTGCTGATTCCTTCCTGTAGTGATACTGTTCAGATCTCACTTCCGACACCATATATGTCAACTTAAATAAAAAACAGAGACATGCTTTCTAAAGGAAAAGACGTTTATTTGTGAATAGAGCATTGAAACGGGAATATGCATGCTACAAGTAACCGATGTGTGTATTTAGGGACATAATGAAAGAAATCTTTTTTGAGGTTAAGAGTGAGGTTTTCTTTTTGTTTTCTTTCTTTCTTTCTTTTTTTTTAATGACAGAGTCTTGCTCTGTCTCCCAGGCTGGAGTCCAGAGGTGTGATCGGCTCACTGCAACCTCCACCTCCCGGGTTCAAGTGATTCCCCTGCCTCAGCCTCCCAAGTAGCTGGGACTACAGGTGCACGCCACTACGCTCAGCTAATTTTTGTATTTTTAGTAGAGGTGGTGTTTCATCATGTTGGCCGGGCTGGTCTCGAACTCCTGACCTCAGGTGATCCACCCAACTCAGCCTCCCAAAGTGCTGGGATTACAGGTGTGAGCCACTGCGGCCGGCCTTTTTTTTTTTTTTTTTTTTGACAGAGTCTTGCTCTGTCACCCAGGCTGGAGTGCAGTGACGCGATCTTGGCTCACTGCAACCTCTGCCTCCCAGGTTCCAGTGATTCTCCTGCCTCAGGCTCCCGAGTAGCTGGGATTACAGGTGCACACCCCTATGCCAAGGTAAGTTTTGTTTTTTTACTAGAGACGGGGTCTCACCATGTTGGCCAACCTGGTCTCGAACTCCTGACCTCATGATCTGCCTGCCTTGGCCTCCCAAAGTGCTATTACAGGCATGAGCCACTGTGCCTGGCCAAGAGCGGAGGTTTAATAGGCAAAAGAAAGAGAATAGCTCTCTCCTGCAGAGAGGGGTCCCAAGCAGGTCTTCCTGACAAACCTTTTTAAAGGAAAAAATAAGAATTACATAATGGTTTTGAAACAGTTATCCTGGTTACAAATATCAGTAACAAAGGTGATACCAGTCTGAGGTTAGACAGGAAATTAGTTGCTGGGCAGATTTTTTTGCAGAAATTTTTTTTTTTTTTTTTTTTTTTTTTTGAGACAGAGTCTCGCTCTGTCACCCAGGCTGGAGTGCAGTGGTGCAATCTCAGCTCACTGCAAGCTCCGCCTCCCAGGTTCACGCCATTCTCCTGCCTCAGCCTCTCCACGTAGCTGGGACTACAGGCGCCCGCCACCACGCCCGGCTAAATTTTTTGTATTTTTAGTAGAGACGGGGTTTCACCGTAGTCTCGATCTCCTGACCTCGTGATCCGCCCGCCTCGGCCTCCCAAAGTGCTGGGATTACAAGTGTGAGCCACCGCACCCGGCCTGCAGAAATATTTTTATGTGTGGAAGACTACAATGTCCATTGTGCTACACTGTAGTTTTTGTAGAGTCTTTTTTATTATCAGGCATACAAGTGTGAGAACCCTCTCTTCACAGTCATCCCTGGCCCTACTCATCAGTGTTTTCTTAACATTTGTGACTCCATTTTGATTCTGACAACTTTCACAAAATTAATACAATTACTTTCTTGAGGAAGATATATATATACTTGTGTGTGTGTGTGTGTGTGTGTGTGTGTGTTTGTGTGTGTGTGTATTAAATCCTTTCTGGCCAGGCGTGGTGGCTCACGTCTGTAATCCCAGCACTTTGGGAGGCCAAGGCGGGTGGATCACCTGAGGTCGGGAGTTCGAGGCCAGCCTGACCAACATGGAGAAACCCGGTCTCTACTAAAAATACAAAATTAGCTGGGCATAGTGGCGGGTATACCTATAATCCCTCCCTTAGGAGGCTGAGGCAGGAGAATCACTTGAACCCAGGAGGCGGAGATTGCGGTGAGCTGAGATCAAGCCATTTCACTCCAGCCTGGGCAACAAGAACAAAACTCTGTCTCAAAAAAAAAAAAAAAATCCTTTCTAATTATTTCTACATTTTTCCTCTGAAGATACAGTTATATTTTTTAAGCACATAAGAAAACAAGTCACCATAGGTAAGAAGCAGCAGAAATCACACAGGCTTCAGATACACACAGACTTCAGATTCTTGAATTATAAGACGGTATAAAATATTCATGATTACTATTTTTCTAATTTAAAAAAAGTTTAGAGGTGAGGTTTTGCTATGTTGCCCAGGCTAGATTTGAACCTCTGGGCTCAAGTGATCCTCCTGCTGCAGCCTCCTGGATAGCTAGGATTACAGGTGTGCACCACCAGCACCTGGCCATGTTACTATTTTCAAAGAAATAAATGAACTTGAAAATATCCACAGGTAACAGTTATGGGAATAAGTGAAATGGGAGTTATTTAGAAGACCAAGTAGAAGTTTCAGAAATGAAAAGTATAATAACTGTAAACCCATCAATCAGTGGCTTTAACAGCAGATTAGTGCAGCTTCAGGGAGAATTAGTGAACTAATAGAACTAATGGCTGAGAATAAATTATCTATCCACATTCTTTTTTTTTTTGAGATGCAGTTTCTCTCTTGTTGCCCAGGCTGGAGCGCAATGGCACGATCTCGGCTCACTGCACCCTCCGCCTCTGGGGTTCAAGCAATTCTCCTGCCTCAGCCTCCTGAGTAGCTGGGACTACAGGGGCCCACCACCATGCCCGGCTAATTTTTGTATTTTTAGTAGAGACAGGGTTTCTCCACGTTGGCCAGGCTGGTCTCAAACTTCCGACCTCAGGTGATCCGCCCGCCTCAGCCTCCCAAAGTGCTGGGATTACAGGCGTGAGCTACCGCACTTGGCCTCATTTTTTTTTTTTTTTTTGAAACAGAGTTTCGCTCTTTTTGCCCGGGCTGAAGTGCAATGGTGCGATCTTGGCTCGCTGCAACCTCCGCCCCCCAGGTTCAAGTGATTCTCCTGCCTTAGCGTCCCCTGTAGCTGGGATTACAGGCACATGCCACCACGCCCGGCTAATTTTTGTATTTTTAGTAGAGATGGAGTTTCACCATATTGCCCAGGCTGGTCTTGAACTCCTCACATCAGGTGATCTGCTCGCCTCGGTCTCCCAAAGTGTTGGGATTACAGGTGCTACAGGTGCGAACCACTGTGCCTAGCCTCTTTTTTTTTCCTCTGTCGCCCAGGCTGGAGTGCAGTGGTGCAATCTCAGCTCACTGCAACCTTTACCTCCTGGGTTCAAGCGATTCTCCTGTCCCAGCCTCCCAAGTAGCTGGGATTACAGGTGCCCACCACCCTGCCCTGCTAATTTTCGTATTTTTAGTAGGGACAGGGTTTCACCATGTTGACCGGTCTGATCTCAAACTCCTGACCTCAGGCAATCCACTCGCCTCAGCCTCCCAAAGTACTGGGATTACAGGTGTGGACCACCGCGCCCGGCCTATGCACATTAATTTAACTTAGATGAATGGACCAATTCCTTGAAAACTATAAATTACCTTGTTATGGCTTGGATGTTTTGTCTCCTCCAAATCTCATGTTGAAAGTGATCCCCAGTGTTGGAGGTGGGGCCTGGTGGGAGGCATTTAGATTATGGGGGTGGATTCCTCATGAGGGGCTTGGTGCTTTCCCCACAGTAATGAGTTCCTGCAAGATCTGGTTGTTAAAAAGAGCCTGGAACTTCCTCTTCTCTCTCTTGCTCCCTCTCTTGCCATGTGACACACTGGCTCCCCTTCACCATTGGCCATGGTTGTAAACCTCCTGAGGCCCTCACCTAGAAGCCTGCACAACTATGAGCCAAATACGTCTCTTTATAACACAGTCTCAGGTATTCCTTTATAGCAATGCAGAACAAACTAATACGGGAAACTGGGATGGAGGAGTGGGGGATTGCTATAAAGATAGCTGAAGATGTGGAAGCGGCTTTGGAAGTGGGTAACAGAGAGAGTTTGGAAGAGTTTGAAGGGCTCAGTAGAAGACAGGAACACAGAAAAGTTTGGAACTTTGGATGGTGGGTACTGGTTGCAGTGAGCTGAGATTGTGCCATTGTACTCCGTGACAAGAGAGAAATTCTGTCTCAAAAAAAAAAAAAGAAAAATAAATATTGTAAAGAAATGCATAGGTAGTTTGGCAATTCTTTTTTAATATAGTTAAGCATGAAGCTGGATTTAGTGTGGAGCCAAATTTCACATCCATGCTTGTATTGCTTCACATTATGTTTACTGTTTTGCATGGATAGTGCTGACACTGGAGTACTTATTGGTCATGTGCCTAAAGTGAATTTCTTGATTTCGCAGGATGTATGGTGATATTGGTGGACTTAAGGATATTGAATTGTGTATTAGGAATAAAATATTATGTCGAGTTTTGGGGGCTCTGGGTAACACTGTAGCCTCCAGGGTAGATTGAGTAGGAAAAATTCAGAGTTGGTTCCCTGTTTATTTGTTTTTATTTCTAATTTTCATTCGTTTGCAGTTTATTCTCCTCTGGGCCTTGCTTGTGTATGCATATATGTATCACTTCTCGGCCTTTTGGCTAAGATCAGGTGTGTATTCATATATATAAAACCATGATTTTTTTTTTTTTTTTAGTTTCTGTTGGAAGGCTTTTATTTGGTTCTGTGAATAGTTATTTTGTTTCCCATGCGTTTCTAGCAGGTCATCATTTGTTCCATTTATCTGGAATTCCCAGGCTACCTTTGTCGGGCCTCCAGGAATTGATGGAGCACACCAGCTTTTTTTTTTTTAAGATGGAGTTTCACTCTTGTTGCCCAGGCTGGAGTGCAATGGCATAATCTCGGCTCACTGCAACCTCCGCTTCCCAGGTTCAAGCTATTGTCCTGCCTCAGCCTCCTGAGTACAGGGATTACAGGTGCCTGTTACCATGCCCGGCTAATTTTTTTATATTGTTAGTAGAGACGGGGTTTCACCATGTTAGTCAGGCTGGTCTCCAACTCCTGACTTCAGGTGATCCACTTGTCTTGGCCTCCCAAAATGCTGGGATTACAGGCGTGAGCCACCTCGCCCAGCCAGCTTTTTGTTTTGTTTTTGAGACAGAGTCTCACTCTGTCACCCAGGCTGGAGTGCAGTGGCGTGATCTCGGCTCACTGCAAGATCCGCCTCCCGGGTTCACGCCATTCTCCTGCCTCAGCCTCCCGAGTGGCGGCGACTACAGGCGCCCGCCACCACGCCCAGCTAATTTTTTTTGTATTTTTTAATAGAGACGGGGTTTCACCGTGTTAGCCAGAATGGTCTTGATCTCCTGACCTTGTGATTCGCCCGCCTCGGCCTCCCAAAGTGCTGGGATTATAGGCGTGAGCCACCGCGCCCGGCCTGCATTCCCCTTAAAACGGAACAAGGCAAGGATGTCTAATGTTATCACTTTTATTTAACAGACTACTGGAAATCTGCACAATAAGGAAGAAAAAGAAAAAGCAGTCAGCTTAGAAAAAAAAAAAACCTCCTTATTTGCAGATGAAATTATTATCTATGTAAAAAATTCCAAGGAATCTATACAACCCCCCCCCCCCCCCCAATTACTAAGGGAGTTCAGCAAGATGGCAGGTTACAAGATCCGCACACGAAACCAGTTATTCAGAATGCAGCACAGAGGGACAAAAAGATGGAAAATATAGATGGTAGGTTAAAAATAAAGGCGTCTTATGTTCGAGTTCCAGAAGGAGAAAACGAAACAGGCATCTGAAGAAAAATGACTGCCATTTCCCAAAACTGGTGGAAGATACCAACCCACAGATTATAGAAATCCAAAGACTTCCAAGCAAGAAACAAAACAAAAAGAAGAAAAAATATCCCACTTACACTTCTGATAGCGAAATTGCAGAACAGCGAAAGATGGAGAGCTGAGGACGGAGAAATCCACAGGGGCCAAGTGAAAACGTTTACACCTTGGACTTAACGATAAAAGCGAACTCGTACTTGCACAGTCATTGGCACCTGCCAAACCCCTTACACATATTAGGTGATTTACTCTCACAGCAAATGTATTAGGTAGATTCTATTACTGCTTTAATTTTACAGATGAGGGAGTTGAGATTTGGTTATTTGCCCAAGGGGACACACTTTATCGATGTAGAGATAGGATTTTGAACAAGGTAGTTCTCGCTCCAGTTTTGTGCCCTTAACCACTACACATACTTGTTTCTGCAGTGGGCAATGGGAAAATGGGAAGCCACTGAAAGGCTTTAAACCGGGGAGGGATAACATTTGTTTCTGGAAGATCCTGGCACCACTGTGGATAGTGGATTAAATGCGGCTAAAGGTGGAAATAAAGAAGCTGTTGGAATAATGTAGCCCCAAACAGGGAGGGCCTGAATGAACTAGTGAGGTGGCAGAAGGCGCAGGCACAAGCAAATGGATTCGCGAGCTCTTCTGGAGTCAAGTCCATAGGGCTTGACCTGGGATCGCGTTTTACTCCGGGTGCAGAGTGAGGAAAACCGGGTTTCTGACGCAGGCAATTCGGTGGATAGTGAAAGTCATTCACTGAAGTGGACTGAGGCGGGGCGCATAGGAGACTCGGAGGCCTGAGGACGAGCTAGGCTTTGGACACGGTGGATTTGTGGCGTCTGTAAAGCCGGCTACCAGCCGAGAGGCAGGAAACTGCAGAAACGGCAGAAAGCAGAAGCCGCGTCTCTGGAGCTCTCCGAGAAGGACCTTCGAGAGTCCCACCCTTAGCGAAGCTCTGCGCGGCGCTGCACGCGGCTCCGGAAGCCGCGCGCGCAGGCGCAGAGCAGGGGGCGCCCCCTGGCGGCGCAGGGACCGCCCCCAACCTCGCGCCGCCGCCGCCCGCCTCAGCCCAACATGGCGATGCACAACAAGGCGGCGCCGCCGCAGATCCCGGACACCCGGCGGGAGCTGGCGGAGCTCGTGAAGCGGAAGCAGGAGCTGGCGGTGAGGGGCTAGGACAGGGGTTGCACGGCATGGGGCTCCGCGCCCGCCCCGCCTCCAGGCCGCAAGCCCGGCCGCGCCAGGCCGTTTGTTACTCCGGGGGCGCGGCGCGGCGGGCCGGGTGCTCGGCGGCCTGAGGCCGGGTGCGCATTCTGCGGCCCGCCGGCGGTTCAGCTTCCCCGGCTGTGCGAATCTGGAGCCGGGAGGGAGCCGGGAGCGCGGGAGGGGGAGGGGCAGCGGCAGCCACAGGAGGGGGCGTGGAAGGAGGACGGTGCCGGGGCTCGGGGAGAGGGCGCTAGGAAGGGCGAGCGTCCGTGAGCCGCGGGGGTGGGCGAGGCGGGCTAGTCCGTGATCTTTGCGGGGCGGGGGGTGGGGAAGGAGGCTAGTGTGGGAGGGGGACCCCGTCACCCCGTCTGGACTTTGGAGGCTGGTGGGGAGCGTGTTCTTTTTGGTACTAGGAGTAGATCCGTTGAATGGAGGTTTTTTATAGACAGGTTTGTGATGTGTTTGGGAACATCTAAAAGGTGACAGGCGAGGGAGAAGAACACATTCCGGAGAATTCGGAATTGTGACAGGCACCCAAGGCCCAATGCACTCTGGTGGCTAAGCTCTTCCTGCCCCCGCGTCTGGGCTTGGGCACCCGGGAGGCCCCTCTCACCTGAAGCTGCCCTTCCAGGTTTCCATAGCAACTGGCAGCCCGTTGCCGGCGGCCTCTCTGAGCCTTCGGGGAGGGGAGCGAGTTGACGCTGAAAGGCTGCTCACCCTTCCCTCTCCTGGTAGCGATACCTTTTGTGCGTGGGAGTGGACATTGCCCAAGTTCTGCATTAGCCTAGGTTCTTGACTCCTGGTTTCCGTGAATCCTCTAAAGTATATGCAAAATTTCGCGTGTGTGTGTATATTTCTGGAGACATGCTTTATACATTCAGGGGTCCATCACCCCCAAAGGTCTAGACTGTCTTAGTCCTAAACGGCCTGCTCCTCCCCATATCATCCATCTCTCCACAGGGTGGAGCGGATGTGGGCAAGCTTGCGTTTACGAGTCTAATGTCAGGATTTCATTTTGGTCAGACTTAAGTGTTTGCATTTAAAAGGTATTATTCATGTCCTTGTTTTTCATCTCTCAGGAAACACTGGCAAACTTGGAGAGACAGATCTATGCTTTTGAGGGAAGCTACCTGGAAGACACTCAGATGTATGGCAATATTATTCGTGGCTGGGATCGGTATCTGACCAACCAAAAGTGAGTGTCGAAAGCCTGTAGTGTTCCTATTGTGCCCCAGTAACGTTTGTTTGTAGGACTGTATGCTCTTAGTGGCAACTTTGCAGTAGTAAATTAGTGGTGTGATCTGGACTTGAACTCTTGGACTCTGGCTCAGGCACTGCCTCACCGAATAATCTTAGACAAGGCTCACATCTGTAAAATAGCGAAAGCTGGGCCTATGGCACAGGGTTGTGTGAGGCTTAAATACAGCATATAACAGTATCTTTACACAATAGCACTCTTAAATTTTTTACACATTTTAATCAGTCATGAGTTCTACCCTCACAGTATTTTTCTTTTTTTTTTTTTCTTTTTCCTCCTGAGTAACTGCGATTACAGACGCATGCCACCATGCCTGGCTAACTTTTTTATTTTTAGTAGAGATGAGGTTTCTCCATGTTGGCCCGGCTGTTCTCGAACTCCTGACCTCAGGTGATCTGCTGCCTCGGCCTCCCAAAGTGCTGGGATTACAGGTGTGAGCCACCACGCCTGGCCACTTTTCTTTTTTCTAAGAGACAGGGTCTCATGCTGTTGTCCAGGCTGGAGTGCAGTAGCACCATCAGCTCACTGCAGCCTCAAACTCCTGGGCTGAAGTGATCCTCCCACCTCAGCCTCCCAATTAGCTGGGACTACAGGCACATGATACTGCACCTGACTAATTAAAAACTTTTTTTTGTAGAAGTGGGATCTCACTTTGTTGCGCAGGCAGGCCTGGAGCTCCTGGTTTCAAGCAGTCCTCCTGCCTTAGCTTCTCAAAGTGTTGGAATTAAAGGGATGAGCCACCACGCCCAACTGACCCTCACAATTTTTGCCATACCTGTGTGCCAGCTGTACCACTGCTTACTTAGCAATATTGTTTTTTAAAAATTTCTAAACTTTTGGAAAATCTTCAAATTATAGGAAAATGGGAAAAATGGTATCTGAACACTTGATACCCTCCTACCTATATTCACAAATTGTTAATGTGTTGTGACATTTGCTTTCTTTTACTCTCTATAATATATATTAATATAAGCACACATCTATATTTACATTTCACATTTTTAAATTGTGAAATAATTATAGATTCATAGGGGGTTGGCAGAATGGTCTCTTGTACCCTTCATCTGGTTTTCCCCAATGGTTGTGTTTTATGTAGCTATAATACAGTATCAAAGCCAGAAAATTGACATTGGTACAATGTATATATATAGTTCTATGTCACTTTATCTTGTGTGTAGATTCATGTAACCACAATGAAGTTACTGAACTATTCCATTACCACAAAGATCTTCCTCATGCCACTCGTTTGTAGTTATATCTCCCAGTCCCCCTACCTTTTTTTCCTCCTTAACGGTTTGAAAGTTAGATGCAGATAAATGACACTTTGCACCTAAATGTGTCAGTAATTACCTCCTGAGTATAGGGCCATTTCTCCTACCTAACCAGTTATACCTAGAAAATCAATACTACATTAATAGTATCTAATACATAGTCTTTATTAAAGTTTCCTCAGTTGTCCCCAAAAATTCTTTGCTAATTTGTTTTGATCCAGGATTCAGTAAGCATTCATGCATGCATTTGGCTATTATGTCTTTTTTTTTTTTTTTTTTGAGACGGAGTCTTTCTCTGTCCCCCAGGCTGGAGTGCAGTGGGGCAATCTTGGCTCACTGCAAGCTCCACCTCCTGGGTTCACGCCATTCTCCTGCCTCAGCCTCCCAAGTAGCTGGGACTACAGGCGCCCACCACCACGCCCGGCTAATTTTTTGTATTTTTAGTAGAGACGGGGTTTCACCATGTTAGCCAGGATGGTCTCGATCTCCTGACCTCATGATCCGCCCGTCTCGGCCTCCCAAAGTGCTGGGATTACAGGCTTGAGCCACCGCGCCCGGCCTTATGTCTTAAGATTGAGGAGAGTCACCCTTTTGTTGGTGGTTGTGGTGGTATTCATGACATTGCCTTGTAGGAAGTTGCAGTTTCCTGAGATTTTCTGAGGGCAAAACTCATGACTGATTAAAAGGATCCTGAAAAATCCTTTAAACATTTTTGCAAAAATGTTACATAGGCAATTGGTGTATCCTTTGTTATCTATCTCTAGTTTATCAGGAGGCACATAATGTCACATTGTCCTATTATTTGTTGCTGCTAAGTTTGATCATATGATTTATCTGCTATAAAAGTTCATTTTTTCCCATTGTGATTAACAAGTAATTTTGGATGTTATGCTTTGAGACATTATGAATATACTGCTCCCTCTAAATTTGTATTCAGTTGTTTAGTATACACCGTTGATTCTTTTTTTTTTTTTTTTTTGAGACGGAGTCTCGCTCTGTTGCCCAGGCTGGAGTGCAGTGGCGCAATCTCGGCTCACTGCAAGCTCCGCCTCCCAGGTTCACGCCATTCTCCTGCCTCAGCCTCTCCAAGTAGCTGGGACTACAGGCGCCCGCCACCATGCCCGGCTAATGTTTTTTGTATTTTTTAGTAGAGACGGGGTTTCACCGTGGTCTCTATCTCCTGACCTCGTGATTTGCCCGCCTTGGCCTCCCAAAGTGCTGGGATTACAAGCGTGAGCCACCGCGCCCGGCCACTACACCGTTGATTCTTAACCTGAATCCGTTAGTACACTGGAAGTTGTAAAATGGTGATTCTCTAATTTTATTATTCCCTTTATATTTATTACTGGCATTCTGAAAAAGAGTCTTCCTTTTTTGGCTTCTGTTTCTTTCATTCTCCCGCATTTGTCCCAACTGTGGTCAGAGGGAGCCTCCTCAAGCTGGCTTGTTTGTCGTTTCAACATGACCCTATTACTTTTGGAGCACTCCATTGCTTTCTTTTTTTTTTTTTTTTTTTTTTGAGACGGAGTCTCACTCTGTCGCCCAGGCTGGAGTGCAGTGGCGCAATCTCGGCTCACTGCAAGCTCCGCCTCCCGGGTTCATGCCATTCTCCTGCCTCAGCCTCTCCGAGTAGCTGGGGCTACAGGCGCCCGCCACCACGCCCGGCTAATTTTTTTTGTATTTTTAGTAGAGACAGGGTTTCACCGTGGTCTCGATCTCCTGACCTCGTGATCCGCCCACCTCGGCCTCCCAAAGTGCTGGGATTACAAGCGTGAGCCACCACGCCCGGCCTCCATTGCTTTCTGGCCTAAGAGATGTCCCATACTTATCTTGTGCATTTTTTGTCCCAGACCTAGTATCAGCCATTCCTCTAAGGAACCTGGTTCTTTCTTTAAATTTGAGAATTAAGTTTATTTAAGAGACATTTCATATCACTAATCTGTTCTTGACTTTTTAAATAATAAGCATTAAAATAAATATATATCGGCCGGGCATGGTGGCTCACGCCTGTAATCCCAGCACTTTGGGAGGCCGAGGCGAGTGGATCACCTGAGGTTGGGAGTTCAAGACTAGCCTGACCAACATGGAGAAACTCTGTCTCTACTAAAAATACAAAATTAGCCGGGCGTGGTGGCGCATGCCTGTAATCCCAGCTACTTGGGAGGCTGAGGCAGGAGAATCGCTTGAACTCGGGAGGCAGAGGTTGCAGTGAGCCAAGCTCGAGCCATTGCAGTCCAGCCTGGGCAACAAGAGTGAAACTCCATCTCAAAAAAATATATAAATAAATAAATAAGGTAAAATAGATATGTATTAAAATGAAAGTGTGGTCAGGCACAGTGGCTTACACCTACAATCCCAGCACTTTGGAAGGCCAAGGTGAGTGTATCACCTGAGGTCTGGAGTTTGAGACCAGCCTGGCCAATATGGGGAAACCCTGTCTCTACTAAAAATACAAAAATTAGCCGGGCATGTTGGGGTGCGCCTGTAGTCCCAGCTACTTCAGAGGCTGAGGCAGGAGAATCACTTGAACGCAGAAGGTGGAGATTGCAGTGACCCTGGATCGCGCCACTGCACTCCAGTCTGGGAGACAAAGTGAGACTCTCAAAAAAAAAAAAAAAAAAAAAAGGCTAGGTGCAGTGGCTCACGCCTGTAATCCCAGCACTTTGGTAGGCTGAGGTGGGCAGATCGTGAGGTCAGGAGTTCGAGACCAGCCTGGCCAACTTGGTGAAATCCCGTCTCTACTAAAGATACAAAAAAAGAATTAGCTGGGTGTGGTGGCACGTGCCTGTAATCCCAGGCTACTCTGGAGGCTGAGGCAGGAGAATCGCCTGAACCTGGGAGGCGGAGGTTGCAGTGAGCCGAGATTGCCCATTGTACTGTAGCCTGGGTGACAGGGCGAGACTCCGTCTCAAAAAAACAAAACAAAACAAAACAAAAAAAAACAAAAACATGTCTGGGCGTGGTGGCTCATGCCTGTAATCCTAGCATTTTAGGAGGCCGATATGGGTGGATCACCTGAGGTCAGGAGTTCGAGACCAGCCTGGCCAACATGGCAAAACCCTGTCTCTACCAAAAATGCAAAAATTTGCCAGGCATGGTGGCAGGCATCTGTAATCCTGGCCACTTGGGAGGCTGAGGCAGGAGAATCGCTTCAACCCGGGAGGCAGAGGTTGCAATGAGCTGGGATTCTGCCATTGCACTCCAGCGTGGGTGACAGAGCAAGACTCCGTCTCAATAAATAAATAAGTAAGTAAATAAATAAATTAAAAAAAATGAACATGTGAAGCAACCAAATCTCATGTCCCACATTGGGGCATGTACCATATATTGGAAAACGTTGCTTTCTGTGTTCAGCATAAAGGTCGTTTGGGCCAATGTGAGTGATGTGGAAGCTTCCTGTATGGAGCATGAGTCCTGGGGCATCCCCAGCTTGAGCCATAAACATAGCTTGGTGCTCATAATGAGTTTCTTCTGTGTGTTTTAGAAACTCCAATAGCAAAAATGATCGAAGGAACCGGAAGTTTAAGGAAGCTGAGCGGCTCTTCAGTAAATCCTCAGTTACCTCAGCAGCTGTAAGTAGTGGTAGTGGGGGAATCTTTCTTTGGCCTGTTGTGGGGGAATGTGTTTTTTCTTTCCCTTCCTCTGGGAGTGCTCTTCTGAGGTCTGTGGTCACTTTTTTTTTTTTTTTTTTTTTATTATTATTATTTTTTTATTATACTTTAGGTTTTAGGGTACATGTGCACAATGTGCAGGTTTGTTACATATGTATCCATGTGCCATGTTGATTTCCTGCACCCATTAGCTCGTCATTTAGCATTAGGTATATCTCCTAATGCTGTCCCCGCCCCCCCCACCCCCCACCCCACAACAGTACCCGGAATGTGATGTTCCCCTTCCTGTGTCCATGAGTTCTCATTGTTCAATTCCCACCCATGAGTGAGAACATGCGGTGTTTGGTTTGCCCGCATTGCCAAGTCAATCCTAAGCCAAAAGAACAAAGCTGGAGGCATCACGCTACCTGACTTCAAACTATACTACAAGGCTACAGTAACCAAAACAGCATGGTACTGGTACCACAACAGAGATATAGATCAATGGAACAGAACAGAGCCCTCAGAAATGATGCCGCATATCTACAACTATTTGATCTTTGACAAACCTGACAAAAACAAGAAATGGGGAAAGGATTCCCTATTTAATAAATGGTGCTGGGAAAACTGGCTAGCCATATATAGAAAGCTGAAACTGGATCCCTTCCTTACACCTTATACAAAAATTAATTCAAGATGGATTAAAGACTTAAATGTTAGACCTAAAACCATTAAAATCCTACAAGAAAACCTAGGCAATACCATTCAGGCCATAGGCGTGGGCAAGGACTTCATGTCTAAAACACCAAAAGCAATGGCAACAAAAGCCAAAATTGACAAATGGGATCTCATTAAACTAAAGAGCTTCTGCACAGCAAAAGAAACTACCATCAGAGTGAACAGGCAACCTACAGAATGGGAGAAAATTTTTGCAACCTACTCATCTGACAAAGGGCTAATATCCAGAATCTACAATGAACTCAAACAAATTTACAAGAAAAAAACAAACAACCCCATCAAAAAGTGGGCAAAGGACATGAACAGACACTTCTCAAAAGAAGACATTTATGCAGCCAGAAAACACATGAAGAAATGCTCATCATCACTGGCCATCAGAGAAATGCAAATCAAAACCACAGTGAGATACCATCTCACACCAGTTAGAATGGCCATCATTAAAAAATCAGGAAACAACAGGTGCTGGAGAGGATGTGGAGAAATAGGAACACTTTTACACTGTTGGTGGGACTGTAAACTAGTTCAACCATTGTGGAAGTCAGTGTGGCCATTCCTCAGGGATCTAGAACTAGAAATACCATTTGACCCAGCCATCCCATTACTGGGTATATACCCAAAGGAGTATAAATCATGCTGCTATAAAGACACATGCACACGTATGTTTATTGCGGCACTATTCACAATAGCAAAGACTTGGAACCAACCCAAATGTCCAACAACAATAGACTGGATTAAGAAAATGTGGCACATATACACCATGGAATACTATGCAGCCATAAAAAATGATGAGTTCGTGTCCTTTGTAGGGACATGGATGAAACTGTGGTCACTTTTCTAGTAACTGATGGCTTTTCTTTTAGGCAGTAAGTGCATTGGCAGGAGTTCAGGACCAGCTCATTGAAAAGAGTAAGTTTATGTTTTTATGTTTCTCATCAGTTTATTTTTAAGCTACCATCACCCTTATACTTAATTCATCCAATTGTGTATCTGAGGACTGCATTTCTTATGCTCTTCCCTTTTCCCTCTTCTTCCTAGAAGTTTTGAAACTTCTAGGGTATCCTTAATCATGTTTTTCTCCACTCCCCCACCCAGACAAGGTCTCACTATAGCCCAAGCTGGAGTACAGTGACATGATCATAGTTCACTGCAGCCTCAAACTCCTAGGCTCAAGCAATCCTCCTGCCTCGGCCTCCCAAGTAGCTAGGACCACAGGCATCCGTCACCACACCTGGCTAATTTTTAAATTTTTTAAAGAGACAGGGTCTCACTGTGTTGCCCAGGCTAGTCTATAATTCCTGGCATCAAATAATCCTCCCACTTCAGCCTCCCAAAGTGTTGGGAGTACAGGCGTGAGCCACCATGTGTGAACAATCTATTTTTTCCTTTTGAGGAAGAAATTACGGTACTCTTCTTGCCTCTTCTGTCACATAAAGATTGGCTTTAGCATCTCAAAGAGACAAAGATATATTTTCATTACTGATAAATCTTACAAATTCTTAGGGAATCAAAGTTAAAACAATAACTTTTATGGAAAATTTCAAATATATCTTATAAATCCCCATGTACCCAGTTTAATAATTCTTAGAAAATGTTCATCTTGGCCCAGTGCGGTGGCTCACACCTGTAATCCCAGCACTTTGGAATGGAGAGGTGGGAGGATCACTTGAGCCCACAAGTTCAAGACCAGCCTAGTCAACAAAGCAAGACTCTGTCTCTACAAAAAATTAAAAAATTAGCCAGGCTTGTTGGCATATACCTGTAGTCCCAGCTATTAGAGAGGCTGAGGTAAGAGGATCGCTTTAGCCCAGGAAGTTGAGGCTGCAGTGAGCCATGATCATGTCACTGCTCCAGCCTGGGTGATGAAGTGAGACCATGCCAAAAAAAAAAAAAAAAAAAAAAAAAAAGAAATGCTTATCCTGTAGATAGGATGTACCTGTATGTTCTTAAATATAAAATGGAAAATAGTGCTATTTACTCTGTAAACAAATTATATCTTATTTTTTATACATAAGCCATACAGTCTAATTTCTAGGGATGGGTTATAGATTTGTGCATTTATCTTTCTGAGTCAGACTCAGTGTAACCGTATTGGATGTGCTCTCTGTGTATTTCATCACCTTGAAATACGACCTGTTCTCGGTATTACTGTGTACTTCTTTCAGAAGGTATATGTTGTTGGATCTAGTTCTTTTGTTTGCATTGGTGCAATGATATGAGGAAAAGGGATTTTAGTAGTTTGGGAATTAGAAGTATTTAATTATTATCTCTATGTACAGATTTCTAAATTTGTTTCTCTGCCCTTAACCTCTTTCCTGGCTTTACTCCTGCATTTCTTCTTTTTTTTTTGAGACTCGCTCTGTTGCCCAGGCTGGATTGCAGTGGCACGATCTTGACTCACTGCAACCTCCGCTTCCTAGGGGCCTCCCAAAGTACTGGGATTACAGGCATGAGCCACTGCGCCCGGCCTGAATCCTGCATTTCCTTCTAGACATTTCCACTCATATTCACTCAAACATTTGATCTAAAACAGAATTGTTCTATTTCCTTCAGAATTTGTCTTCACAGATTTTTTGTGATGGTACTTCACTTCTCCCTTATTCAGAACTCTGCAGACGTCTTTGACTCCTTCTGCCAGCCTCATCAATTATACCAAGTCCTTTTGATTTTTCTTTTACTATGACTCTCCACTAAATCTTCTTCCTTTTTTTTTAAATCTTACTTCTTTTTAATTAATGCCACTCTAGAATGTAGAGCTAAACTGGTTAAGGAGGAACACCCTGGACCTCACTCCTGTGAGTTGAGATGGAATGATATCTGACCTAGTTTTCTTTTCTTTTTTTTTTTTTTTTTTTTGGAGACAGAGTTTTGCTCTTGTCACCCAGGCTGGAGTGCAATGGCGTGATCTCGGCTCACTGCCACCTCCGCCTCCCAAGTTCAAGCAATTCTCCTGCCTCAGCCTCCCAAGTAGCTGGGATTACAGGTGTGCATCGCCACGCCCAGCTAATTTTTGTATTATTGGTAGAGATGGGATCTCACCATGTTGGCCAGGCTGATCTTGAACTCCTGACCTCAGGTGATCCATCTGCCTTTGCCTCCCAAAGTGCTGGGATTACAGGCGTGAGCCACCGGGCCTGGCCCTGACTTAGTTTTCACATGAGTCTGTAATCTTGCCCTGGCTTAGCTGATCATTCAGTATTTGGCTGTTTACCTGTCTACCTGCAAGAATAAGCTGCACCCAGGTACTTGTCAGGGAAAGACTCAAAAGTTACTGCTTTCAGAAGCTTGACTAAGACAAACACTTATGTATTAAAGATTTTTGGCTGAGTGCAGTGGCTGGCTCATACTTTTGGGAAGCCAATAGTCCTAGCTACTCAGGAGGCTGAGATGGGAGGATTGCTTGAGCCCAGGAGTTCGAGGCTATAGTGAGCCATGGCACTCCAGCCTGAGTGACAGAGTGAGACCTTGTCAAAACAAAACAAAACAAAACAAAACAAAACAAAAACCTGAAAAGGCAGGCGAGATGGCTCACGCTTACAATTCCAGGACTTTGGGAGGCCGAGGTGAGAGGATCTCTTGAGCCCAGGAGTTCAAGACCAGACTAGGGAACATAGTAGACCCTATCTCTACCAAAAACAAAACAAAACAAAACAAAACAAAATTAGCTGGACGTGGTGGCACACACCTGTAGTCCCAGTGATTCAGGAGGCTGAGGGAGAAGGATCACTTGAACCCAGGAGGTCAAGGCTGCAGTGATTGTGCCTCTGCTCTGTACTCTAGCCTGGGTGACAGTAAGACCCTATCTCAAAAAAATAAAAATTAAAAAAATTATAGTCCAATGTATATATTTGTTTTTGTTAGATTTGCTTTTGTGGTCATATCTGAGTGGCATCTAAGTTTTTTTTTTTTTTTTTTTTTTTT
>NW_026652283.1:39285737-39292980 GCF_009828535.3 Hylobates moloch | reverse complement strand
TGCCTGTGATCCCAGTGCTCTGGGAGGCTGAGGCAGGAGGATGGTTTGAGGCCGAGTGTTCAAGACCAGTTTGGACAACACAGCCAGACCCTCATCTCTATAAAAACAAAAACTGGTCCGGGCGCAGTGGCTCACGCCTGTAATCCCAGCACTTTGGGAGGCTGAGGCGGGTGGATCACGAGGTCAGGAGATCGAGACCATTCTGGCTAACACGGTGAAACCCTGTCTCTACTAAAAATACAAAAAATTAGCCGGGTGAGGTGGCGGGCGCCTGTAGTCCCAGCTACTCGGGAGGCTGAGGCAGGAGAATGGCGTGAACCCCGGGGGGCGGAGCCTGCAGTGAGCTGAGATCGCGCCACTGCACTCCAGCCTGGGTGAAAGAACCAGACTCCTTCTCAAAAAAAAAAAAAAAAAAAAAAAAAAGAAAAATGCCCTTAGAGCTGTTATCTCTGGTTACATTGTTTCAGATTACATGCTTTTTCAGGACCTCTGGTCACTTTGATCCTTTGTGTGTATCTTCTCTGTCAACATGTATCTTCTCTGTCAATTAGAGGATAGGGAACGGTTTTTTTCTACCTGTTAGTGTTCATGTTGATGGACAGATTGCCTGAGGAGTACTGATGATGCATTTGGAAACTTGTGTTTTATTTCCTTCAGGGGAGCCAGGAAGTGGGACGGAAAGTGACACTTCTCCAGACTTCCACAATCAGGAAAATGAGCCCAGCCAGGAGGACCCTGAGGATCTGGATGGATCTGTGCAGGGAGTGAAACCTCAGAAGGCTGCTTCCTCTACTTCCTCAGGGAGTCACCACAGCAGCCATAAAAAGCGAAAGAATAAAAACCGGCACAGGTCAGTGGCAGGGATCCCACCCCCCGCAGCTCCCATGACCATTACTGTGAAGGGAATTGCCTAGAATAAAAACTCTTTAGGATTGCTGCAGACTCTTTCTGTTGCTGATGGCAAGAAAGTCCTTAGGTCCAAGTGAACGGGCTAATTTGCTCAAAGGGAGGAATTGGTGGGCATTAGAATAACCCTCAAGGAAGACTGCAGGACATTCTCCTCACTGTTTCTAGTGTAGAATAGTTTTATTCCATAAAAACCTTGTTTCGTATGGTGAATATGGAATACTTTTAGAAGAGGAAAAGGAGAAATAGAAATGGAATCTGTGTAATAGTATTTGAAAAATGCCACTAGTACTTATTGGGAAGCTGTAAAGTGGGATAAAGTCTTCTGCTGGTAATTCTGATCTTTGCCTACTCTTCTTTCTTTATGGATGGAGAGAACTGATTTGACATGCCTTTTTTTCTCTTTAAATACAAGTTTTTTTATTGCTTGTGATTTTTCTGTTTCTGTATTTCTCAGCAATATGCTGACTTCAGATACTGGAGGAACAGTATAAAGCCTGTAAAATATGAGAGTGTCTTCATAGGTAACGTGTAACGTTGGTGCACCATGTTTTTTTGCAGTACATAATGAGATAGGAATGACGTCAGTGGACAGAGAGGCCAGGTGTCACCCAGAGAGGGTTTCAGCATTCACTCTGCCTGGGGGGTTTGCATGATCATGCTGGGGCTTGTTAACTCAGATAATTGGAAATTATGCAGCTTGACCTAAAGAGTATAATGTCGGTTTCTAGAGTAAGGAGTTTTGCTGGCCTCAAGCCTTCCAGGAGAAATGGAGAGCCTATACATACCTGTTTCCATGCCTCCTGGAAGTTCCGAAGCCAGGGCAGGATTCCTCATTCTAGAAACTGTACATTCGTTCTACTTCTCCTGGAAGACTGCGTGCTGAGCAGGTGACAGGGGGCAATGCAAGGGATGGGTGGCATTCCCTGTTCTCCAGTTTGCGTCTGGATATGGTTTACAAATCTGTAGGGTATTCCTTCATGCACCCAAGGTGTTAAACTTGTTAGCTTCATGGATATGACAGTGCCTGGGGATAATGTAGAGTTAACTCTACCTGATTTGAACCTCCTTGGTTGGCGTCAGCTGGTTCTTCAATTATTTTAAGAGTTTTTCTTGTTGATGGTAATGGTGTTTTCTAGACTGCAGAAATAGTATTTCCTTCAAATAATGACTGAGGACTGCTGCTTAACATTTTTCTGCAAACCAGAAGTCACCATCCTAATCGCATAACTGTAGTAAGAAATAGCAAAAATTGCATATCTATGTCTTTATGTATTTTTGAAAAGCTATAGGTTATTTGACCAACTGTGGTAAGACTGGTGCTAGTTTATCACGAATAACAGAGAAATATATTCTTAAAAATTTTTTAATTGTCAAGATAATTAAATGTCATGCTCTGTATTACTTTTATTAAATTTACTCCAGTGCTTTTTTTTTAATTTTTTTGAGACGGAGTCTTGCTCTATCACCCAGGCTGGAGTGCAGTGGCACGATCTCGGCCCCTGCAGCCTCTGCTTTCTGGGTTCAAATGATTCTCCTGCCTCAGCCTCCTGAGTAGCTGGGATTACAGGCGTGCACCACTGTGCCCAGCTAATTTTTGTATTTTTAGTAGAGACACGTTTCACTGTGTTGGTGTGAACTCCTGGCCTCAGGTGATCCACCTGCCTCGGCCTCCCAAAGTGCTGGGATTACTGGCATGAGCCACTGTGCCTGGCCTAGTGTCATTTTAAAGTAGTGATTATTTTCTTATTTCATAGTGTCTAGAGTAGGGAGGGAACTCTTTGAAAGTTTCTGGGACTTTTTCCCATTACTGATTAATAGACTCTCTAGATAGCTGTTTATTTCAGGTAGTTCTTCATTTCCACTAATGATGTTGTTAGTTGATGACTGATAAAAAGGAGTTAAAGAGGTGCTAAACTTTACTTTCTTCTTGCAGGTTTCTAGCACATTTCCATAGGAACAATACTTCTTCCTATCCTAGGAGCTATGTCCTTCCAGAAAAATAGTAGTAGTTGTAAAGATCTTCGATATTAGTTACTGCTTCACAAATAGTGTTTTCTGTTTGGAAAACAGAATCCTGCTTTTTATTGTTGTCCTTTTGTCTTCCCTCTGATTTAATATGTGGCTGATCTCCCTTGGCCTTAGGCACTCATCTGCCCCAAGAAAGGAGAGTGAAGCTGATTTGCTTCCTTTCTAGGGAAGCAAAATTCAGTGTGCCTGAATGGCACATGAGTGGACAGTTAAGGCTCTTGGACTCCTGCCATCTTTAGTCAGGAATTATGTCTGCTCCAAGTCCCTTACCACTGCTGACTGATATCTCGGTAGGGCTGGCAGGTTGGGGTGGGGACAGAGCATGGTGTCTATGTACATTGTTAAGTTTGTACCCAGTATAGTACATGTTTATCCTCCAGTGTGCCATACCCCATGTAGTGAGATGAGTCAATAATAAATTATTTCAGCAAATGTTTGAGTATTTACTGTGTGCCAGACACTGTTTAGTGGTGAGCAAAGCAAAGTGGAAATAAATATGGCACTTAAGCAAAAGGAAATAACTTTTGAATTTGCCCTCTTCAGGAATATGAAATTTTTTTTTTTTCTTGAAACAAGGTCTTGTTGGATTGCCCAGGCTGGAGTGCAGTGGTGAGATCATGGCTCACTGCAGCTTTGACCTCCCGGGCTCAAGCAATCCTCCCACCTCAGCCTCCTAAGTAGCTGGGAGTACAGGCATGTGCCACCATGCCTAGCTAGTTTCTGTATTGTTTTGTAGAGATGGAGTTTTGCCATGTTGCAGAGGCTGGTCTTGAACTCCTAGGCTTGATCCTCCTGCCTCGGCCTCCCAAAGTGCTGGGATTACAGGCATGAACCACACCACACCACGCCAGAATATAAAAATTTATCAAATAATTTTTAGCATCCATAAGTGATCACATTGTTCTGAATTCTTATATTTTACATGATACCTAAACAGTATGTCATTCCTGGTATCTTTAAAGAAACAGTTGAAATAATACCATATAGTGGCCAGGTGCTGTGGCTCATACCTGTAATTCCAGCACTTTGGGAGGCTGAGGTGGAAGGATCACTTGAGCCTAGGAGTTCGAGACCAGCCTGGGGCAACATGGCGAGACTCCTGTCTCTACAAAAGCACAGTAATTAACTGGGCATGATGGCATGCCTGTAGTCTCAGCTACTTGGAAGGATGAGGCTGGAGGATTGCTTGAGCCCAGGAGGTTGAAGCTTCAGTGAGCCACTGCACTTCATCCTGGGGGACAGAGGAAGACCCTGTCTCAATAATAATAATAATAATAATAATAAATAACATATAGCTACTCTTATAAGTTTCTGTTACTATAAAAATTATTTTAGATAGTCTGTAAAGTTTTGATTAACTAGATACAGTCTATTTTGATTTGTGAACAAAGTCAGGCTGAAAGTGAAATATTTGATAATTCCTAGTTTCATACACCTACTGTATACTCTCCCAAATGTCTAACTAAAGTGAAACTATTTTGTGAGAGATATTGACATTAAGCTTTCTTCCAGCTTTACTCTTGCAAACATTGTCTAGGAGGAAATGTAGCCATTTGCATATTGTTTTAGCACCTAAATGTAGCCATTTGCTTATTGTTTTAGTCTGGAAAGGTGTTGGAGCCAGCGAAGGAGCAGGTGTCATGCTCCAGGTTAATGTTTGCTTTGGAGGCCTGCCCAGACCATGGCCTGCTAGTGGTGATGGCACAAAATGGTCTCCTCCTCTGTACTGTTCCCTCCAGATCCCTGAGACTCGGATGCTTGTGGATGGCAGCTTTCCCTTGTTTTAATAGGGGTGCTGCAGGCTGGGTGCAGTGGCTCATGCCTGTAATCCCAGCACTTTGGGAGGCCGAGGCAGATGGATCACCTGAGGTCAGGAGTTCGAGATCAGCTTGGCCAACATGGCGAAACCCTGTCTCTACTAAAAATACAAAAATTAGCTGGACGTGGTGGAAGGCGCCTGTAATCCCAGCTGCTAGGGAGGCTGAGACAGGAGAATTGCTTGAACCCAGGAGGCAGAGGTTACAGTGAGCTGAGATTGCGCCATTGCACTCCAGCCTGGGTGACAAGAGCAAAACTCTGTCTCAAAAAAAAAAAATACGGGTGCTGCAGGCTTTTGTGTTTCTTAATTATAGCCCTGATGTAGACAGTTAATTGCCATCACCTACTTAGGTGGTAGAGCAATACTGTTCTTCATTTTCTGGAACAAGGTTCCACCACTGAAGTTTATTCATTCAACTTTGGGCTTTTAGGATGAATGCTGTAGAAAAGGAGCATGGTGTTCCCTGGACATGTTTAGAACATGTAACTTGAGGGAGGCTGAGGCAGGAGAATGGCGTGGGCCTGGGAGGCAGAGCTTGCAGTGAGCCGAGATTGTGCCACTGCACTCCAGCTTGGGTGACAGAGCGAGACTCCATCTCAAACAAACAAACAAACAAAAAAACCCGTATAACTTGAGTAAAAATTTGTAAAATGTGTTCCTTTTTTAAAGTTTAGACTGTGTTGTAGTTTTTTATTTTAGTGAAAGTATATTATGCTGAGTTGTTAGCACTGTCTTCAAAGTGCCTTTCATTCTATAACTAAACCTTTCTCTGTTTCTTCTAATGCCCTAATTATATTTTTCAATACAATTAAATATTTTAAAAGTTCTAACTCCGAATTTGGCAGCTAATAAAAGGGCTCCAGGTGTCTGTAGTTTTCTAATAACTTTTTCTTCCATAGTCTAGTCTTGTGATATGAAATCCATTGAAGGAAGGGGATCTTCTGACCACAAAATCTTTGGTGCTTTGGTGTTTGATACTTCGTTGCTTAAGATTCTTAAAGCTGATTTTGTTTCTACAATTCTTGCTAGGGTGGCTAATCGACTAATTTATTCAATTAGTATATTAATTTCTATTGCTTTCTTCCTTTCAAATGCTGCCCCTCAGCCCGTCTGGCATGTTTGATTATGACTTTGAGTAAGTTTGATTTGAATTAGTATTTGTGCTGTGTTGTTTAGTGTGTAGACACCAGTATGCCTTTTTGAGACCTTTCTAACCCATAGTTTATCTGTTTAATTGTAGGTATGTATATTAGGTTAGGCTGGGAAGTTTTTTTTAAAAACAGAAAAACGTGATGGAGGTAACATTTCATTTAATAACTTAAGCAAAATTAAGTAAACTTCACTTTTATGCATTTTAATTTCTTTTAAAATAGATAACCTTTACTTTAACTCATATTTAAATTGATTTTCTGGCTTTGCTTCATAAGGAGAATAATAGCTTAAGATCTTGATATTTTGCTTCGGAAAGATTTAAAAATTGAAATTCACTTAATTTATTTTGTGTTTCATGTTCAGAAATACAAACTCCTAGTCTCTTTCCTGTTGTTAATCACCATGTGTCTCAGTAATTTTCAGTGATATAGTTACAGAACTAACACATTAACATAGAGCATGCCCTCTTAATTCAATCTCTTTAACATGTAGTTTTGGAATCATTTTAAAATTATATGGCTTTTGTAGCTGCTGTATACATTTCTTTTTAGAGTCAGCTAAGTTTGCCTTAGGGCAAAAATGTGTGCTCATAATTTTTAATACTTGCTTGATAATATCTGGGTAAACAACTAAATATGACATAGTCTAATGAAGAATGTGGATTTTTCTTAACCAAATAGTCTTTGTTATAGCTTATGCCCTATGCAGTAGCTGATTGTGGGACCCATTTTCTGTAAATTAAATGGAAATATCTTTTATCTTTTCTGTCACAGGATTGATCTGAAGTTAAACAAAAAACCACGAGCTGTAAGTATCAGCCAGACTACTTCAGAGAGGCTGGCAATTTTGTAAACGATTACAAAAATGTATTTGTCTTCAGAGCTTGAGTGTTCCTAACCTGGAGTCATAACTCTTGATTTAAAGTCTTGGGTGTCCATCTGGATATACTTCAACTTTTAGGTGTTTTTTTTTGTTTGTTTTTTTTGAGAGACAGTTTCTTACTCTTTTGTCTAGGCTAGAGTGCAGTGTCATCACAGTCACAGTTCAGTGTGGCCTTGACCTCCTGTGCTTGGCCTCCCGAGTAGCTGGGAATACAGGTACATGCCACCTTGCCTGGCTAATTTTTGTATTTTTTGTAGATATGGGGTTTCACCATGATGTCCAGTCTGGAACTCCTGGACTTAAGCAATCCTCCTACCCCAGCCTCCCAAAGTGTTGGGATTACAGGTGTAAGCCAACGTGCCTGGCTTATGGTTTTTGTATTTGAAGGAGAGAAAGAGGTCACATGCTTTATTTATTTATTTATTTATTTATTTATTTATTTATTTGAGATGG
>NW_026652283.1:39241764-39285637 GCF_009828535.3 Hylobates moloch | reverse complement strand
CTTGGCTCACTGCAACCTCCGCCTCCTAGGTTCAAGTGATTTTCCTGCTTCAGCCTCCTGAGTAGCTGGGATTACAGTGCGTGCCACCATGCCCAGCTAGTTTTTGTATTTTAGTAGAGACGGGGTTTCACCATGTTGGTCATGCTGGTCTCAAACTCCTGACCTCATGATCCACCTGCCTCGGCCTCCCAAAGTGCTGGGATTACAGGCATGAGCCACCGCACCTGGCTGGTCACATACATTTTTAATGATGAAAAATTCCCTTTAATTAAATAATAAATTGTTAATACTAGCTCTTTTTTTTTTTTTGGACTGGTGAGTTCAGGTGCTCTAATAAGAGCAAAATTGATGTTTCAATCCCTTTATGGACTCAGAAGGCAGACTATTTTCAGATGTGAAATATTGTACATTATCTTTGGAATAGAATCTTTTTTTAAATTTTTTGTGTGTGTGTGTGTGACAGGGTCTGGCTCTGTCGCCCAGGCTAGAGTGCAATGGTGTGATCTTGGCTCACTGCAACCTCTGCCTCCCAGGCTCAAGCCATCCTCCCACCTCAGACTCCTGGGTAGTTGGGACCACAGGCATGAGCCACCACACCTGGCTAATTTTTGTATTTTTTGCAGAGACATGGTCTTAATTTGTTACCTAGGCTGGTCTCGAGCTCCTGACCTCAAGTGATCTGCCCGCCTGGGCCTCCCTAAGTGCTGGGATTACAGGCCTGAGCCACCACGCCTGGCCTGAAATACGATCTTTTTTTTTTTTTTTTGAGACAGTGTTTCACTCTTGTCACCCAGGCTGGAGTGCAATGGCATGATCTTGGCTCACTGCAACCTCTGCCTTCTAGGTTCAAGCGATTCTCCCACCTCAGCCTCCTGAGTAGCTGGAATTACAGGTGCCCACCACCACGCCTGGCCAATATTTTTAGTAGAGACGCGGTTTCACTATGCTGGCCAGGCTGGTCTCGAACTCCTGACCTCGTGATCTGCCTGCCTTGGCTTCCCAAAGTGCTGGGATTACAGGCGTGAGCCACTGTGCCTGGCCTGAAATACAATCTTTAGCTATAGAGCAATCCCCTAGCAGAGTTGTTTATGAGATTTTTTTTTTTCCTTAGGGTCAAACAACTGTTCTGCCGAGAGTAAGTTGGGACTTTTGTTTTTCTCTCTTTAGGACTATTAGAAGACACATTAGTGCAGAAGCTTCCAGGCTGTAGAGCCCTGCTTCCCTTCTCTGACCTCACAAAGATAAACATCCTTCACCTGAGTTCGTGGCCATCCACCTCTGCTCTCCCAGACCCAGTGCCTGTGACTTTGAGTAGTTTGTTCTAAATGTGGTGACAAATAAGTCATTTCTGTAAGACATTGGGTCTTACTTTATGTCATTTTTAGTAACAGAACTGCAGGAAGATCAAAACAATGTTGTAATCCTGGCAAGTTGCTAACTGTGCGTTTCTCCCTTCTTAGAATGAATGTCTCCCCCAAAACTGGCTGGCACCAGCTTCATCTGTGATACCCGTCAAGAAATGTTCTCTGGTTTTGTTTTATGCTGAAAGTAGAACACAAGTCACATTTCAGATGGAGGCTGTAAATATCTGGCATTTTCTTATATTTTATGTTTTCTTGTTTTTCTCTTGTTGTTTTTGTCTTATTTTCTTTGGGGTTTTTTTTTGTAATGCCTTTGTACAGCTCATACCTTCCTGCTGACATATCTGATCATCTCTTTCATGCAGTTGCCAATATTCATAACTGAAAATAATCTGGTTCATCATAAGTAAAATGGGAAACTTGCCTCTGTTTTTTGCAAGGGGAGGTAAAGAGTGTTTAGTAATTACCTATCTTAAATCTTTCTGAGTCGGTAGTAGACTCATGTTCAAGGAACAGGAAAAATGGAAAAACGTAAGTTTAAATCAATTCTTTTTAAATAACTATTTTTATTCTTTTGTATAAATAAAATTTCACAGGCGTCAAATTCTCATGCTTTACTTTTAAACCCGAGATTGTTTTTTCACTTATTTATTCATATCATGCCTTATGGAAATTTCTTTTTCTGTATTTTCTCTCTTTGCTGGTATTCACCTGATTAAATATTGCTCTGAAAATCACCATGGCATATGGAAAGTCTCAAAATTATACCAAAAGTGATAACTTAGTCGTTCTTAAGTGGAGTGAAAGGATAGCATCAGTGAGAGCCAGTGTTGCCCACCAGGTCTCCCTTTCTTGGAGGGCTTGATGGGCTGAGGAATTTGCTAGTAATTGTTACCTGCCTCTAGTGCTGTGGTGAATTTGCGGCAGGGTCTGGCTGCACACTGGAATCACCTGAGAAGATTTAAAATACTCATGCCTGGACCCCACCCCTAGAGACTAGGGTATAGCCTAGTTATTGGGAGTTTCTTTAAAAGAGTTCCTGGGATTCTGATAAGAAGCCAGGTTGAGAACCACTACATTAGAAGACTGAATGGTTTAATTGAAATCCTATCTTATCAGTTGGTCTAAGGGCTAAGATTGGGGGTCTAACCTTTCCTTTAACTCTAGTTAGTCATGGTCCTTGACTTATGCCTAGATCTTTGTAAGAAATAGTATGTTTCATTTGTGGTAGTATTGGTAGGGCTGGATATGGATGGCATCTGCTGTAAAACAAGTCTACCTTGTCAGATGTGCAAAAGCTTTCACTTTTGTTCTCAAATAAACTTTTGTGGGTTTTTTTTTTTTTTTTTTTTTGACTCTGGCTATTTAGATGTCTTTGGTAGCAGAACTCCAATGTCAGGATTTTTAAGGAAATACTTTCTTATATTTAGATTATTCCTTAAAAAAAAAAAGCCTAGAAGCATTCTATATTTTTTGTCTGTTGGTCTCCTTTGCTGGGAAGGAGGAGTGGGATGCCTGCAGTTTCCTTCCTTTTGAGGAAAGCACACAGCAGACCTTAAAATATTTTTGACTCTTGGGCCAGGCGCAGTGGCTCACGCCTGTAATCCCAGTACTTTGGGAGGCCGAGGTGGGCGGATCACGAGGTCAGGAGATCGAGACCATCCTGGCGAACACGGTGAAACCCTGTCTGTATTAAAAAATACAAAAAAAATTAGGCGGGCGTGGTGGCGGGCGCCTGTAGTCGCAGCTACTCGGGAGGCTGAGGCAGGAGAATGGCGTGGACCCGGGAGGCGGAGCTTGCAGTGAGCCGAGATAGTGCCACTGCACTCCAGCCTGGGCGACAGAGTGAGACTCCGTCTCAAAAAAAAAAATATATATATTTTTGACTCTTACAGTTTGAGATTGCTAGAGATAGAATAGTACTGCTCTATTGTGCCACTGCACTCCAGCAGCCTGGGCAACAGCGAGATTCCGTCAAAAAAAAAAAAAAAAAAAAAAGAATAGTACTGCTCTTAAAAAGATTATTTACGTATTTATGAAACAGCAGTGGGATGCCTAGTTTCTTTCCCTCTGAGGAAAGCACACAGCAGACCTTAAAATATTTTTGACTCAGGCCGGGCGCGGTGGCTCACGCTTGTAATCCCAGCACTTTGGGAGGCCGAGGCGGGCGGATCACGAGGTCAGGAGATCGAGACCACGGTGAAACCCCGTCTCTACCAAAAATACAAAAAATTAGCCGGGCGTGGTGGCGGGCGCCTGTAGTCCCAGCTACTCGGAGAGGCTGAGGCAGGAGAATGGCGTGAACCCGGGAGGCGGAGGTTGCAGTGAGCCGAGCCTGGGCGACACAGCCAAACTCGTCTCAAAAAAAAAAAAAAAAAAAAAAAAAAAAAAAAAAATTTGACTCTCATAGTTTGACATTGCTCTTGTATTTATGTATTTTATTTATTCATTTATTTATTTATTGACAGGATCTCGCTCTGTCACCCAGGCTGGAGTGCAGCGGCCTGATCAAAGCTCAGTGTAGCCTCGAACTTCTGGGCTCAAGCCATCTTCCTGCTTCAGCCTTCCTAGTACCTGGGACTACAGGTGCATGCCACCATTCCCAGCTAATTTAAAACATTTTTATTTTGTAATGATGGGTTCTTGCTATGTTGCCCAGGCTGGTCTCAGACTCCTGGCCTCAAGCAATCCTCCTGCCTTGGCCTCCCAAAGTGCTGGGATGATAGGCATCAAGCGATTCTCCTGCCTCAGCCTCCCCAGTAGCTGGGACTACAGGCATGAGCCACCATGCCCATCTAAGTTTTGTATTTTTAGTGGAGATGGGGTTTTGCCATGATGAGCAGTCTGGTCTCGAACTCCTGACCTCAGATAATCCACCCACCTCAGCCTCCCAAAGTGCTGGGATTACAGGTGTGAGCCCTGGCACCTGGCAATATAGAGTATTCTTGACATCTTGACCTGTGCAGTAAATAAGATAATTAAAATGAGCGATAAATAGTCTAAGCTTGAAAGTTAAAGAGCCTAAGCTTGAAACACTGTGTGACTTAGTTTTTGCATTTATTCTGTCTTCTGTGCGCCCCCAGCCTTACTCCAAATTAATGAGGCATTATTTTATTTATTTATTTTTTTGAGACAGAGTCTTGCTCTGTCGTCCAGGCTGGAGTGCAGTGGCACGATCTTGGCTCACTGCTACCTCCGCCTCCAGGGTTCAAGCAATTCTTCTGCCTCAACCTCTCGAGTAGCTGGGACTACAGGCGCGCGCCATCACGCCCAGCTAATTTTTTGTATTTTTAATAGAGACGGGGTTTCACCATACTGGCCAGGCTGGTCTCGAACTCCTGACTTCGTAATTCACCTGCTTCAGCCTCCCAAAGTGCTGGGATTACAGGCGTGAGCCACCGCACCCGGCCTAATGAGGCATTATTGCTTAAAAATTCACATCAAGCTGGGCATGGTGATATGCACCTTTAGTCCCAGCTGCTTGGGAGGCTTAGAGGTAGCAGGATCGCTTGAAGCCAGAAATTCAAGGCTACAGTATGCTATGATCATTTCTGTGAATGGCCACTGCACTTCAGCCTGAGTAACGTAGCAAGACGCTGTCTCCAACAGAAAGTTGACATCTGAAGCCCTGACTACAGGGGCCCTATACTGGTTTATGTGAAGTGTGGGGAGAGCAGGATTGTGCTTCTTTGTACACATTTGCTTCTCCCAGGATAGTGTCATAGTGCCCAGGAAGGTGATGTGTGTGTCAGATACGATGATAGTGGAAAGAAGGGATTGGAATTTTCATACCTGTGTCAGTCTAAATGAGCATTACCATGTCCGAATTGTCTAAGTGGTAAGCTTCATGATTTGAAACAGTTTTCACTTTGAAAAACTGCTTCTGTGGATTAAAAGTTGTCACCACTAAAGTGGGCTGTGGTGGAGTCGATGCTGATCCTCACGTAGGGCAGTGGCCTCCAAGGGGAAGAGGGCACACAGGATGGCTGGGTGGGGGTGGGAAGAAAAGATTAGGCCTTTGATTTATATTCACTTTGAGGCTCAGCCTTATTTAGTTTCTCACTTTGAATGTATTATATGTATATACATCAAATATACATCAATATTAGTTCATTAGTACATGTAGGTCATTAATTTATAAATAAAAGGTTGAACCACAAGAAACTGCTGATAATTGTTTTTGATCTGTAGAAGTGGCAGTTATCATAGTTTAACAGCATATACATGTTGGAGGTGTATATGCTTCAAGTTTTTACCGTTTGCGTACAGAAAATAAACTTTGGAGACCCCTCTCCCCCTCCTCAGCTCCCAACCCTCACCCTGATAACTTATTTCTGTATCCTGGGTGTGGGGATGGGAGGACTTTAAAATATTTAATTAATTTGAATACATGTGTCTTAGTCTGTTTGAGCTGCTATAACAAAAATATTAACTAAATGGCTTATAAACAACAAACATTTCTTACAGCTCTGGAGAGTAGGAAGTCCAAGATCAAGCCACCAACAACGTCCAGTATCTGGTAAAGGCGTGCTTTCGGGTTCACAGATGGTGCCTTCTAGCTGTGTCCTCACATGGTGGAAGGAGAACAAGCTCCCTTAAGCCTCTTTTTAAAAAATTTTTTGAGACGTGATCTCACTTTGTTGCCCAGGCTACCGTGCATTGGTGCAGTCACAGGTCACTGCAGCCTCAACTTCCCAGGCTCAAGTGATCCTCTCACCTCAGCCTCCCAATTAGCTGGGACTACAGGTATGTGCCCCCACACCTGGCTAGTTTTTTTTTAATGTTTTGTAGGCAGGGTCTTGGTATGTTGCCAAGTGTAGTTTTGAACTCAGCTCAAGTGACCCTCCTTGCCTCGGCCTCCCAAAGTGCTGGGATTCTGGATGCCAGGCCTCAGGGCTCTTTTATTTATTTTTATTTTTTTAGAGACAGGGTCTCACTTTGTTGCCCAGTCTGGTCTCAAACTCCTGGGCTCAAGCCATCTTTCTGCCTCAGACTCCCAAAGTGCTGGGATTACAGGCATGAGCCACCACACCTGACTCCTCAGGCCTCTTTTATAAGGACACTCATCCCATTTATGAGCATTCTGTCCTCATAATTTAAGCACCCCAAAGCCACTTCTCTTAATCCATCACTTTGGGGGTTAGTATTTCAACCTATGAATTTTGGGGGGACATAAACATTCAGACTGTAGCAACATGCAAATAGCATGTGCTCAAATGGCACTGAAGTATATTCAGGGTAAAGGAAGTGCTCCTGTCCCTCAGCTATCAGTTCCCCTTCCCAGAGGCAACCCCAGAGTTCCATTATGTCCTTCCTGAGGACCTTTGTATGTGTATGAGCAGTATGCACACATGCGTGTGTCTATTCACAGAAATGGCAGCATACCGTGTACACTGTTCTCTCCTTGCTTTTTTCATCTAGCAATCTAGCACAGAAAACATTCCATGTGTACAACTGCCTCGTTATTTTTATTGGCTACTTTATATTCCGTTGCGTGTGTATACCAAAGTTTACTTAATCAGTCCTCTGTTGATCGCATTAATATTGTTTCCCATCTTTTGCTGTTTCAGACAGTGTCAGATTGAATAGCCCTAGATGCATCATTTTGCAAGTAAGAGTACTTGTAGGGTAAATTCTCAGCAGTGAGGCCAGGCATGCTGGCTCATGCCTGTAATCCCAGCACTTTGGGAGGCCAAGGCAGGAGGATGGCGGGAGGCCATGATGGGAAGATCGCTTGAGCCCAGGAGTTCAAGACTAGCCTGGGCAACCAAAGTAAGACCCTGTTTCTACAAAAAATAAATTAGCCAGGTGTTGTGGTGTGGGAGGATCGCTTAAGCCCTGGAAGTCGAGACAGCAGTCAGCTGTGATCATGCCACTGCACTCCAGTCTGGGTGACAGAGTGACTTTGTCTCCAGAAAAAGAAGATCCCTTGAAAAAAAACAACAAACATAAAAAAATAGTTGGGCGTGTTGGCTCATGACTGTAAAATCCCAGCACCTTGGGAGGCTGTGGCGGTTGGATTTGCTTTGAACCCAGGAGTTCAAGACCAGCCTGAGTAACTTGGTGAACCCATCTCTACAAAAATAGCAAAAAATTACCCAGGCATAGTGGCACATGCCTGTAGTGCCAGCTACTCGGGAGGCTGAGGTGGGGGAATCACCTGAGCCTGGGAAGTCGAGGCTGCAATGAGCTGTGATTGTGCCACTGCACTCCAGCCTGGAAGACGGAGTAAGGCCCTGTCTTGAAAAAAAAAAATGTTTATATTTTTTTCTCCTTTCCTTTTTATTCCTTCAGTTCCTGAGAGTTTTTCTTGGGATATTTGTTACCTGGAACAGTTGAAACTTTCTAGAGCTTTAGACTTTGTAGAAGGCATGACAGTGACCTCTGGTGTTTCTTTCCAGGGCGGAGCTGCAAATGCCATTAAGAATTCCCTGTTTTTGCCTTAGCACTTTACTTCCCATGTTATTCTCCTTAAATTATTGTTTTCAGATCCTGCTGGAAGATCTTTGTCTCTAGGCCCTTCATTTCCAGGCCAGAGCTGGTGGGCAGGCCCCTGGCTCCATGGGTAGCAGTACCAGGAAGCGCCGGCAGGTGGCAGGCACGGCCCCACAAGCAGCCCAGGAGCAGCCAGAATTAGAGCCCTTGCACCATTCCCAGTGACTTGACCTCCCAGCAATGTGCCCAAATTAGTGTGGGGTGGGGTGCCTGATCCTTTCCTCCCGCCTCGTTTTGCTGACATTTCTTAAATGGATGAGCAGTTTAAGATCACCAGCAGCTGCCTTGAGAGGAGCTTAACAAGGCCACACCTCAGGATGACAGCCTGGGGCCTCCTCCCCTTCAGGAACTAGCTGGAAGGATTTACATGCCATGGCCTGGGATGGCTTGGGTTTCCTTAGTTGTAGGGCCCTACTTCCTGCCTCTTTCAGCCAAATCTCCCACACCCTTCCCATGAACTGGGAGGTCCCCAGAACAGGCCCTTGCCACCCTCTACTCCACCCACTCTGCTATGGTCCAAGAAAAAAAAGCCAGAAGTTTGAGAAGCCCTGGGACAAAAGTGCTAGTGTCCTTGGGCTGCCTTCTTCTGGTGAAGCATCTCTAGGGACCAGCTGGGCCCAGGGCTGAGGCTGATTGCACCACTTCCTTCCCCGCAGCTCCTAGATATGTGCCCCCCAAGTCCCGCTTTCTCTACTGCTCACTCTTGTCTTGGTAGAGTCCTGCCCAGCACCTCCCTCAGGGCTAGGGTCTTTCCCTTCTGTGTACAGAAGACAAGTGCTGGCTTTTCCAGGAGGCCTGGGGAGGGGAGGGCTGAGAACTTTGCTGGGGGGAGAGGAGGGAAGTGGCAGCTGCAGTGAGGAGTACTGGCCCCTTCCCAGACACCACCTGTCCCCCCCTGCAGGAGACTACAACGAGGGGGGTGTGAGCAGCACTGGCGGGGAGGGGGGGATTGGAGAGCTGCTCCCCTGGACCTCTAAAGTTCTGCTCCTAGTTTAGGTCTCCAGGTCTTTAGGGACTCCTGAGTTTCCCCCACTCTAGAGAAGTGGGATGGGGACTGGGCTGGGACATCCAGAGCAGGGATCTTTCATCCCATTGTGGGCTCGTTTGCTCTCTGCTAGGGAGGCTGGGAGGTTTTCTGAGGACAGATTGGCCAGAGTCACCCTGGCTTCACTCCAAGAGGGGTTAACCGATGTGTGCGAGACAGAACTCGCAATAAAACTCAGGGTTCGCCCCCGCTGGTGAGAGCCCAAGGGCAAGGTGGGGGGCCTGCAGGGGTGTGGGGGAGGGCAGGTGGGAGGCTGTCCTCTGAGCTCCCCAGGATCATTTCCCAATAGTGCCAGAATTTGCATACTCACTGGTTTCCCCATCAGCTTCTGGCTCCTGGAACCAGGAAAACAAGAGGAGGAAAGAGCAACTGGGGCAGCTCCCTAGAGTTTGATCTCTTCCAGCATGCAGTAGTCACATTCCATCCCTGTCCCCCTCTCGGAGGGAAGCTGCCTCTGAAGAGGCAGGAAGCTGAGGCTCTGAGAGGGAAGTGGGTTGCCCAGGACTGCATGGCTAGTGATGGGGGCTTCAATCCAGGGCCCCTCCCTCTCCTCCTTTCACAGGAACTGAGTTATTCTCTCAAATCTAGAAAGAGGCAAGGACCATTGTGTCCCTTTTGCAGGTGGGGAGACTGAGGCCCTGTGAGCAAATACCACCTACCTAAGCTGCTTGAATGGGCACTGGAGCAGGAGGTGATGGGGAAAACTTTGGAGTTAAAGCCCAATTTGTGGGAAAGAAACAGCTGGGGCACTGGGCCTGGTAGCCTCGGAGTCACTCTGCCTGGCAGACTCAGAAAGAGGCCTGGAGAAGCATCTAAGCCTGCTTGGAAAGCACAGGATGCAAGCTCAGGCCAGCGGGGCATGGAACTGACCAGTCCTGCCCAGATCCCAGCCCCTCAGGCACCTGCCACATGGGCTCTGCCGCCCTTGCCAGTGCCTGTCAGTGAACCAGCAGGGCCAGACTCGGCCTCCAGACACGGCACAGCCAGTCAGGACCTGCTGCCCACTGCCCATCCTTCCCCACACACAGCAGAAGCAGCAAATGGCTTAGAGTTCAGCTCTGGTCAAGAAGCAAGTAAGCAAGTATGAACTCCCAAGGCTATGGCCAGCTGGGATGGGAAGAGAGGCGAGAACACTCCCTATTTCTTCCAGGCAGCCTCAAGGCTCCACTGTGGTGTGCAGAGACAGAGGGGGCTTGGCAGGTGGGGTTGCTGGGCATCTGCTGCTGACCAGGTGGGTAGGGTGGTCCTTTCAGCTGCTATGCTGGAGGGATTCCTTGTTTTTCTTTTTTTTTTTGAGACAGGGTCTTACTTGGTCACCCAGGCTGGAGCACAATGGTGCAATCATGGCTCACTGCAGTCTCTACCTCCTGAGGTTCAGGTGATCCTCCTACCGTAGCACAAGTAGCTGGGACTACGGGTGTATGCCACCACACCCAGCCAATTTTGTATTTTTTGTAGAGATAGGCTTTCCCTATGTTGGCCAGGCTGGTCTCGAACTCCTGAGCTCAAGCAATCTGCCCACCTTGGCCTTCCAAGTGTTAGGATTACAGGCGTGAGCCAGCATGCCTGGCCTGGAAGGATTCCTATGTGGATATTGAAACCTAGGAGAGTTGTGAGGTGTGGGGCTGAGGGTACCTTCACCTCCCCAATCCCTGCAGGGCCCTGAGTTGCTGCCAACTAGTGTCCAGGCCCACCCCTCCTGTCCCCCCTGGTTTGGGGACCAGAACCAGGACTCAAGGCCCTGCCCCAGTCTGTCCTTCCTCTGTGGGACCTTGGGCAAGTCATTCAGCATTGCCGAGTGGCTGATAATGAAGTGGACAGTCTGGTATTTTAGCTTCCTGTCCCACAAAAACAAACAGAAGCCCAAGCATATTGTAAATAAGATTTCTTTTTGCAGATAAAACTGGACTCCAAAGCCTTTTACACTTTTGCTGCCTAACTGCTCCCTCCAGCCCCCTGCCCGCTCGTGCGTCCATGGGCACCTCCTAACAAGGCCCAGATCAAGGCCTCGGAAAAGATGCCCCATCCCCAAGGGGCTATGCATTCCTGGTGAATGTTAGAAATCTTCCTTCCAGAGAAGGGTCAGGGAGCTGGTGTGGAGGGGCTTCCTCCTGGGGTGACAGGTCGGGGTGCACACCTGCTGGCCTTTCCTCACCCAGAGGCCAGCCCAACGCCCTGAGCATAACAAAGACAATCACCTCTTGAAAGGGCCCACAATGATTGTACTTTATTGATGTGTTACAGGAGGTAAGGACTTTCTGCTTAAAATATTTACAATTTACATGTGTATACAAACATACACAGGTTCCCCCACCTGTGGGGAAGGGCGAGATGACTCTGAATAGAGGATGGAAGAGGAGAGGGTGTAGACAGAGGGCCCTTGACCCCTACAGGGGCAGCAAGATAAGGAACAGAGTGGGGCAGAAGGTGGGTTATTAAGAAGCATCTTGCTTACTGACATGAAGCCATGTGCCCAACGAGAGCACAGATGAGGCCTCATTGGCGTAGAGGAGGCCCTTGGAGGGCAGGCACACGGTGCCCAACTAGCCAGCCAAGGCCAACGTCCCAGGGGTAGGGCGGAAGTGGGGTGGCGTGCACAGAGCACCCAGCCCAGGCCTCTGCTGCCCCCACCTCCCTCCCCACCCTCTGAGAGAAAAGACGGTTTGGGCCTCAGCCATGGACCGACGCCGTTACCGGCAGCGTCTCCTTAAACTACAGAGATACAATGTGTATCAACAGGGTGATCGCTTCTGACCCACTGAGGCAGACAGCTAGAGGTGCTGCATGGGCCAGAACCAATCCTACAGTATCTTTGGTTTGTGGGTTTCCTTCCCGACTTGAATCCTCCCTCTGTCCAGCCTCCAGGGCTGGGAATGGGCTACTCGATGGCCTAAGGCCCAGCCTGACGGCCCTTGGAGACTGGGGGTGCTGCCCTTGCCAGCCACAGGCAGCTTACTCACTGGGGTGCTGGGACTTGTAGGAGAGGATCTCGGCAGCCAGCTGCTGGGGGTCCAGGAGCTGTGGGAAGCGCCCCATCACAGCCTCCACCAGGTGAGGGGGAAACACACCACACAGCTTGGTATACACGCTGGCCTGCTCCTTGGCCAGACTGCCTGCCCTGCCCCATGGGCTCCTGCCAGCCCCTGGGCTCTGCACTGGGGGCTCCTGAAGGACTGGTGTGGGTGGGGGCAGTGGGTACGGTTCAGACCAGTACTCTCGAGGCGGAAAGGCAGGGGGCGGGGGTGGGTAGTCGGCAGGGACACTGAAGTGGCCAGCACCCATGGCCCGGCCAAAGGCAGAGAAGGCCGCAGTGGCTGGGAGCTCGGATCCATAGGGACTGTAGCCCGTGTAAGGGGCTCGGGGTGGGCCCGGCTCACCAGGGCCTCCTCCTCGAACCCCCCAAAGTTCCGACATCTGGCTCTCCAGGGAGCCAATGCCCGAGTCCAGGCAATCCTGGGAGACGTACGGGAGTGAGTCCGGGGTCTGCGGGAGCCAGTCTGTGGGCCCGAAGCTGCTGCCACTGCCCCCGCTAGGTGCGAGGCTCCTGCCTGATGGGGCATAGGTCTGTGTTAGACCCTCTTGGTGGGGCCCTGGGGATGCCTGGGCCCCCAGCTTCTTCCCATCCAGGCTGCATTGCTCACTCTCTGTTAGCAGAGAGCTGGACTGGGATGAAGGTGAAGGCCGCTGGCCACTTTTGTCCTTGCTTGGGGCCCTGGGGGGTGAGAGGAGAGCATTGGCGCGGAGCTCATCTGCCACAGAGCGCTGGGGGCAGCTTGGCCGCTCTGGGTGGAAGAATCGGCATTTGATCCCATAGGTGCATTTCCTCCCTGGAAGAGGAATCAAGAGGGACTCTAAGCAGGGGCACTTCAGAACCAGGGGTGAAAGCAAGGAAGGGGTGGCACAGGAAATGGGGTTGGGTGGTCCAATGGTGGAGGTCCCCAAGAGGAAAACAAGGCACAGGCAGACAGGTGAGAGGAAGGGCAGGAGTGAGGAGGGCCGGGGAGGGCAGGCTGGGTTCCATACCATAGGGACACGGCTGCTTCCTGTGCTCCAAAGTGAGTGGCTTCTTACGCAGGAAGTTGTCCAGGCTGGGCCCGTGCCGGCCCAGTGGGTCATCAGGGGGCATAAACCTGCAGAAGGTGCAAAGAACTCTCTGGAGGTGCCAGCCATGCAGGGACTTCTAATTGCTGAGAAGGGGCCGATGGCAAGCCTTGCTGGGAAGAACAGGAGAGTGACACCTAAAACTGGGGCCTGTCCAGGACCCCCCAAAACTGCTCTATGGGTGGGATCATACCAAGGGAGGAGAAAGGGATCCCCGGTCTAGGGGGCCACAGCCCATGAGCACCTTTAGGGGAACACCCTCTCTGAGGTCATCGGGGGGATGGCAGCCCGTACCCACTGGCCCATGGCCTCTGCTCGAGAGATGCCATGTTGGTTCGTAGAGAGGCCACCTGGAACCATCAACCACATTCCCTCATAAGTGCTACGGCTCTATCTCCCAAATTAGCCACTCTCTCCACCCCACAGCCTGCCTGGTCCCGGTCTGATTTCTCCTATGTGGTGAGCTGTCCGTCTCACTCTCAAAGCTGCCTGGAGCCAAGACCGCAACCTCCCATGGCAACAGGGCCCCGCAGAGCCCAGCCCCCAGCTCCACCCTTGCCAAGGGCATCTCTGGCTTCCCCTGTGGACCCCAAGTCTGTCAGGGCCTCTGGGAGGGAACATACTTGTCGTTGACGAAGGAGTACATGAGCAGCCGCTCCTCGATGAAGCGCTTCCACTCCTGCCGCTCGCCTTGGAGGTCGCGGTACGTGTCGTTGGAAACCACGATCCCGTCAGACTCGTAGGCCAACTTCACAATGAATCTGTCGTCATAGCACACCACCCGCTTGCCACCCACGCGTCGTGATGGTGTGAACACCAGGATCTTCTTCTTCTCCAGTTCCCGCAGGATGTGCTGGTCTGGGAGGTGACAGGGGTGCACACAGGTCAGGGCCTAGCAGGACCCAGAGCCAGGCCTGCAGGGCTCCCTAACCTGCTGGTGGCCACGCACAGGAGTGGTTAACGCCAAGGTCATGGGGGCAAGAACTAACTCTGCTGAGGCCTCTTCCATGCCCTAGCCCCTCCCTTGGCCTGGCACAGTTTGCTGCCTGAAGACCAAGAACATCTGAGCACAGGTGGCAGGGCCCGCATGGCACAGGCTCCAAGCACAGAGCTGGCCTTGTTCCTTTTCTGCCTGTGGACATCAGGCCTGTTCAAGCCAGATGTGGTCTTGGCTTTGGCTTTCATCCAGCCTGTTCTGAGGGGTCCGTGAATCAGCCCCAGCTTGCTCTGGGGTGGGAGAAGTATCTTGGCTCTGTCCCTTGCATTGCCAGGACAAGGTCACTAAATCCCATGGTGGGGAAAGGTCAGGCCACTCACCATGCCCCACCTGGGGAGCTGCTGGGACCACAGGGACACAGATGTGTGCAAGTGGAAAGGGCCCCTCTTCCTGGAGCCTACAGTCCCAGACAGGCTGCCCCCAGATCTCAAGACTTCTAGAGAAACTGATTCAGTTTTTACCTCCAAAGGCTGGGGGCTCCTGCAAGAACAGTGGTAACAGCTAACATACACTGAGGATCTACCATGTGCCAGGTACCCTTCTCAGCACTTACCATGTGTTATATGACCTCACGAGGAAGGCACTGCTGTCAACACCTTCCGCCGACACCGACCCCATGTTTCAGATGAGGAGCGCGTGGCTCAGAGCAGGGCTAACAGAGGTCCCTGTCCAGGCCAGGGCACCAAGAGGGGACAGAGCCAGGATTCCAACTCTGGCTGTCTCGATTCAGAGCCCGCAGGCTTAACCACTATGTGGCACTGCCCTTCTGCCACTGGGGATGTTGAAAGAGTGACCCACCCACCAGTAGGATGAGGGAGGGGCTCCAGATCTGAGGCAGAAGACTGGACAAGGTGACCTCCAATGACCACCATTCAGAGCAGGTTGCTAAGGACAGAAAAAACTGAGAAAAGAAATGCTGGTCCCTGCTGGAGTTCTAGAAGTTGTAGGTCACTCCCAGAGGGTCTCTCTTGGGGAGAACCAGGGCTGCTGGGGCAGTAAGACCATCCCACCTCCAGAGGCACCACTCACCTGTGATGGGCACATCGGGCCGAGGCTGCTCCTTCCTCCAGGATGGCACAAACACTGTGATGTCTGTGTGGCCCCGCTCCAGAAACCAGTTCACCGCCAGCAGGATGCCCCGGCAGGAGAAGACCTCCTTGTTCCCATGGCTGGGAGTGAGAGGAGGACAGGGTTAGCCCACACTGATGGCCAGCCTGCCACCCCCTAGGCCTGAGCAGGAGGAGGGAGGTGGTCACACCCCACCCCTGCCCTGGCTTTGGTGGTGGTGGTGAGCAGTCCCTTCCCCTTTGGAGTCACCAGCCCCTTCCCCTTTCCCCAGGGCTCAGGCCCTGGCCCTCTGCAGGTGGGGCCCAAGGCCAAGGCCTCCATTCCCAGTGCCAGTTCCCACAGCTCCAGGAGGGCCAGGCCCCGCCGGGACTTTCCCTGAGGCTCCATCTCCTGAAAGTGAGGAAGCACCCAGGAAGCTGGCAGCACTGCTCCCCACAGTGGGGGAGGGCCAGGCCACTTGCAACACACCTGGGGGTGGGGGAAAGGTGCCGGGAGACTTCTGGTTCCTGCCCCACCCGGCGAGCTGCCGGGACCACAGGGACAGATGTACACATGCACACTGAGTCACCACCCCTCCCTCGCCTCTTGCAGCGTGGGTGGGGGCGGGGGAAGCACCGGCTGGGCTGACCGAGGAGAAACCAGATTGTTCCGGATTAAAGTTCAGTCCTCACACACACCTCAGGGGCTGGGGCCTGAGAAGGGCAAAGGGGAAGGGGCTGGCGACTCCAGCCTTCAGCGTGGGACAGAAAGCGCCGGAGTGGAGCAGGCTCCCCAGGAGCCTTTCAGTCTGAAAGTGAAAGGATACTGCAATTCCCCCAAATGCCTCTTCACCCCAAGGCAGAAAGACCGTCAGGAAGATGCTAGGGGACTCTTAGCAAGGACAGCTGAGTGAGGCATGGGCCCTGCCTTGGTCTCAGACCAGGCCGCGCCCCACCCACAGGTGGCTGCACCCAGAAGGAAGCCTGGCGGGGCTCCTGGGCTGCCACAGCTGTCCGTTCCTCTATCTGAAAATGGGCCCAGCAGTCTGCAGCTTCCTTAAGAGGGGTCAGTCAGCGGGACAGCTTTCCTGGTGGCTTCACGCCAAAGATGGCCCTGCAAAGTAGGGGTTTCAACTGGATTTCCTGAGGGATGGGGGACTGGGGCTTGGGGCTCCCAGTTAACACTAGGTGTCATGGAAGAGCTCCTAGGACCAGCAGCCCCACCTCTCACTGCCCCCTCAGTGAACAGCTTAGACTCTCGTATTTGGCAAATAAAACAGAATAAATGTTACGCAAAAGAGGCAAGTCCAGGGCCAACCACATCCTGTGGGTGTCTTTAATGGGAGTGGGGGAAGTAAGGGGTGATAGCTGGAGCCCTAAGAGAAGGTAGGGAGGGAGGTGGGGCAGCTGGGGGCCATGGAGGCTGTTTGGGGGCAAGGCTGGGGGGCACCAGGGTCTGAAGGTCTCCAAATTGTAGGGGAGACAAAGTCCAGCGCAGGGCAGCACTCATCCTCCCCGGTCCCCCTGCCGTATCTGCCAGCCTGCTTATAATAAAAGTTCCCATTTGCTGAGAGCTGTGAACCAGGCCCTGCTCTAAGTGTCTAACACTGAATCATCAGCAAGCTTGTGAGGAGGGCACTATACCATCATCAACCCCTTCCCTGTTTTTCAGATGAAAACTGTGGTCCAGAGAAGGCAGCTTAGTCACCAGGGTCACACAGCAGTTAACGGTGAAACAGTGACGCAGGCCCAGGGCCTATGCTTATCACCACCCTGTACGTCAGTGCTCAGGCAGGTACAAAGGCAGGCACAGACCCCGATCACAGGGAATGAGCAGGGATTCGCAGGCACCGAGCTCCCACTGGCGGCCAGATATATGGCTTCATTCTTACAGGGCTTGCTACCGTGAAGGAAAGGAAGGCTCTGGGACTCATCCAAGGTCACCTGGCTAGTGGTAAGAGACAGTCAGAACTTGAACCCAGGTCTGGGCCACTCGGTTGCCTTCCTGTCTCTAACAGAAGATCCAGAATTTATTTGGGAGAACAAAGCTCCCAAAATTGAGTTTGAACAAAGTGTGTTATGAGAGACAGGTGGCGAACGGGAGAAACAATGCCGCTGGCAAACTCCTGCTCTTCCTTCAGAACCCTTGTGAGATGTCACTGCCTCTGAGAAGACTTCCCTGACCTGCCACGATGGGTCAGGTCCCTGGTCTGTGTCTTCACAATGCCCAGTGCTTCCCCCATCACATCACCCCCCTTCCCTGGGCCTTCGGCCCTGCCTCTCAGAACCATGGCAGCTGGGTCACCCCAGGCCCGGCTCCTGTCTCAGGTATGCAGTGTGCGCGTGTATCCGCCCACCCGCCTCCCTCTGGGTACATGATCCTAGGCTAGTATCTTGGAGCACTGGGAACTAATGGGATGTCAGGGCTCTCAGGGCAGTGCACTGCCTGTGGGCACTGAAAATCTTGGCTGGGGACAAGTCGGTTCTCAGCAGCCCTAGCAGCTGAATATTCCCTCAGCAGATGGAAAAACTGATCAGTGGGCGCTATCAGAGCCCTCCTCTTGGTAGAGCACATGAGGCCTGGAGTGCCCCTCTATGGCTAGCTTTAGTCTCTTTCACTGCACTGGAAGAAGCACTGCTGGCACAGGAAAACCAGACATCCCTGTCCCCACTCCAGTTCTCTTTTCTGTAAGGTCAGGGTCCCCCAGCCTGGCTAAGCAGACACTGATAGGATGTGTGTGTAGAAGACTCCAGCTAGGCTGCTCCTGCCCCAGGACAGAGGGCAGGGCTGGGCCAGCCTCCCCAGGTGAAAAGATATGCCTGGGCTGGGCCTGGTGAGTGGAAAAAAATTCCCTTAGAAGGAAACAGAGGTGAATTTCCCCATGATTTGCATATGATGGGGGCTAGCCCGCCTGCCCCTGGGGTGGGGGGGTGGCCAGGCAGGAACCGAGTAGCAGCTGAGACAGGAAGTCTGAGGCTGGAATTCCCCTCCTGCCACTACCCCAGCTCAGAAACCCCCGAGGTGGGTGCGTGGCTCTGCTTCTCAAGAGCAGGCTCCTCTGAGCACCCCTTATCACAGCCCCTCCTCCCATGTCCCTCCTCCTTCTGGATACAAACACACACTGCACACGGCTGATCCCAGGGCTCAGCCGCTCCTGGCCCATACCTCCAGAGGGAGGAGTCACACAGATCCAACCTAGCTCCTAGCCCAGCCACATGAGGCTGGACACTGAGAGGGACCCCCGCTAATCTCGAAGCACAGGCTGTGACCTGCTGCCTCTTGGCATGGAAACTGGATTTTCTCAGCCTCCCACCCAGGCTCAGCCCAAGTCGGAGAGAGGAAGACAGGCCTGAAGGTGACAGAAGGAGGGAAGAGGGCTCAGCTGCATGCCTGCTGAGCTGGGTCAGGGCCAGCTGGACAGTGAACTTGTCCCACGGGGGCACAAATCAGGGAGGGCAGAGGCTGATGTCCTGCCAGCCTCGGGCAGCCCACCTAGGAGCTCCCTTAGGGCAGCCAGAAAATCATCCCTTCTCAACCCCGTGTCTGGGGTCTCCCCATCCACGCCAACAGGAACTTTTCCCTGTGAGCCATCCACCCAGCACTGACTCATCAGCCTGCCTTGGAGGGAACTGGGAAAAAAGTGGGGCCAGAGGGTGGAGCCTGGATTGACGGGAGAAGTCTGGGTTTCCCAAGATCAGCAGCAGCCCTGGCTTCCCTCTCTGCCCCTACCCCGCCACCCCATTCCTGTGCTGGGGGATGGGGGTGGGAGTCACTGGGGGCTGAGTCCTGGCTCTGGCTCCGGGGAACCTCCAGAGACCGGTCCAGCCCAGGCTGCTTCAGCTGAGTCAGTAGGGATCCAAGTTGCGGCTCGCCTGAGGCCAGAGCATCAGGCCACCTGCCCACAACCCATGTAAAGCTGGACCCAGCCTTGAGGTCACTCTTGGACACAGTCGCTGGACCTGTTTTCGTGGGAGCCCAGGTCTGAGATAAGAAGGCCTCAGAAGCCCAGCCCCTGAAATAACAACAACAACTGCTACCACCACTACTACGGTTCCTGAACGCTTGCTCCTCTCCGGGATGTGCACACTCCCTCCTCACAACACCCACCTGAGATCAGGTTCCGAGGGGTGAGTGAGCAGCTGCCCACGGGCTGGTCCCCTTTACAGCCCTACCTCACATTACAGGAGAGGAGTGGAGACACAGTGCTGGCCTCAGGGAGGGACCCACAGCATAAGGTGAGCTCTGCAGACAGAGGGACCTGGGCTGGAGCCCTGCCTCTGTCACTTACCAGTAGCGCGACCCTAGGCAAGCCTCATAAAAGGCTTTCCCTCCCTCTAGACCAGTCCCTAAGAAGAAAGTCACTCCTTCCAGCCCACCAGAGCTGCAGAGACAGTCATCCTTCCATGTGTCCTGGCCACAGGAGAGATGCGAACCTCATGTGTCCTGGCCACAGAAGTGACACTTACCTCATGGCCACGTTGCTCCCATCGATGACCACTGGTCTTAGGTCGCTGCCCTCCTTGTCCTCTTCTGGGAGTGGAGGCTCCAGGTTGGGAGCCTTAGGGGTGCCACCACCCCGCGGGACTAGAGGGAGCTGAGGGCAGGGGTCCGGTGAGGCCTGGCGCTCCCGCTCGGTGGCTGTCCCGTGTTTCACCAGCTCGCCCAGCACCGTGTTGGTGTCTGCCTGGACGCCCAGCTTCTGCAGGACGCTGTGGATCTCCGTGGATGAATAGCCCAGCTTCCGGAAAAAGTCCACCTTCATCTGCAGTTCCACAGCCGAGGCCTCCTCAGCGGCCGGCTCTTGAGCCAGCCTGGGGGTGCCCTGACGGCTGCGGCTGTCCTCAAATTCCCACAGACTCATGGTGGGGCTGGCTTCCAGGACAGGCTTCTCTCCACAGGGGCCACTCATAGCTCAGACTCCTGGAAGGCACCGCGCCACAGCTCCTACTGAACAACCAACAGGGTTAGGGACGGTGAATAGCGCTGTCTCCCACCCTCCCTCCCGTCACCACACCCAGCAGGATGAGGGATTGGTGGCACTACACACTACATCGTGTTATTAGTTCAGGTTGTCCTCTTAAAAGCTCTCCCAGCTAGACATTCCCATTCCCATTCTATAAAGGGAGAAACTGAGGCACAGACATTAAAAACTTGCTCAAGGTCATCCAGCTGTTAGCTGGTGGCTCGAAGATCGGAACTTAGTCTGAACTGAGACTGGAACTGCCCCAGCTGGAAAGCCTCGAACCCCCACGCCAACCCAGGGGACCCAGAAGGCAGGGACGGGGCTCTCAGATGGAATCCTGGGGCTGAAGTGCGGTGCGGGGGCCCAAGGCTTCCCCACTGAGGCCATCACTTTCGCCCACCCGTCCGGCACTCAGAGCTCAGGCCCAGGCAGCGCAAGGCCCGTGGCCGGACTCCCGGAGCCGGGGAGGACAAGTTTCCGGGGTGACCGTGGGGAGAAAAGTTGCTGGAAAACTCTGGTTGGCTGCCGGGAGCTGGTGACGCCGAGGCTGTCCCGGCCCGAGACCCGCGCTCGCTCGGCCCCCGATCCCGATCCGGACCCTGGTGCTCTTCCCTGGCTCTCCCAACCTGGGCTAAGTTGGAGGGGTCCTGAGGCCCGGCGGGCCGGGGAACAGGACCCCGACCCTCCCCTCCCCTCGGCTCGGACCCAGCCGGAGCACTCCCTGCCGCCTCCCTGCCGAGGCCCGCGCCCTCCCCGCCGCGCCTCACCCCGCCGTGCGCCAGCGGCGACCGGTGGCGTCTCCATGAGGCCGAGTCCCGGGGGCAAGGCCGGCCGCGCCTTTATATGGGGCGGCGGGCGGGCAGGTGGTGGTGAGGCACTGACGCGGAAGCGGGCAAGGGGCGGGGCCGCCCCGGGAGACCGCCCCGGGGGCGGAGCTTCCGCGCCCCTTCCTGCTCCGCCCCTCGCGTCGCGGCCCCGCCCCCGCGGCCGCTGCGCGCCGGACGGGGCCCACGGAGGGGTCAGAGGCCTGGGGACACCGCCTCAAGGCTGCGGCGGCGACGTGCTCCGAGCGGGACACTGAACGGCCCGTATGCGCAAGATAAGCACGGACTGAACCAGGTACACGCACCTGCCGGGGACGCACTGACCGAGGTGCGGACGGCGGTACCAGCACAGGTAAAGCCGCGAACACTCGGACCTAAGAACTTGACAGGTACGCCCTGCCCGATGAAGCTACGTACGGCCAGGTGCGCATCGAGTGAATCAGGTACACGGAGGTTGGTCCACGCACCTTGGAGGCAGGTCCATGGTTATAGACAGGTACATCCAGACAGGCACTTTTCAGATGGAGTCAGGCCCCCTCGAGACACACTGTGCTTGAAGCCGTCACACACAGGTGGGCCACCCCCAGGGCCAGGTACACTGTTCCTGAAATCTGTACCTTACTAGGACCGAAAGGCAGGTTCAGTTAGCAGATGCACAATGACCGAGGCAGAAAACCAGGCAAAAGAAGGCCATTTACCCCAATCACCACATGAGTGTCCACACAAGAATACTGTCACCTACACCGCAGAACTCACTGACCGCCCCCACTGGAGGAGCACCCTTGCTGCATGAAGATGCTTTTAGTTTCCCAGGTCAGACCTGATCCCTCGCATGAGCACAGCACTTTACAGTATCTACTCACGGGCTTACAGAGGTAATTATGCTGATGTTACCCCTGAGAAATTCTGCAAAGGCTAAACTGCCCCAGCTGGAAAGACTCGAACCAGGATGGAGAGCTCCTATTCTAGTGCTCCTATTATTTGCCATTTTGTGAACCACGGGTGACTGAGGGCAGAGGGGAGCCTGGCTTCCTATGTGTGTGTGTGTGTGTGTGTGTGTGTGTGTGTGTGAGAGAGAGAGAGAGAGAGAGAAAACACAGAGCCCACACGCTGGAGGACAGAGCCGCATGCTACTAGTGCTTAGTATGTGCCAGTCCTTTGTTGCATTATCTCTACCTCATCATAGGCATGTATCCTATAAGTGCTAGTGTTATAATAAATACTTGTTTATTGTAAAAGCCACCATAGACACAACTGTACATGTGCAGCTTAAAGAATAATAGTAATAATAAAAAAGCCATGTATTCATCACCTAACTTAAAAAATAGACCAGTGCCAGTACCTTGAGGCCCTCTGGGTGCCCCCATCACAGCCTCCTGCCCACATCCTGAAGAACTAGTTTCCTGAACTTTAATTGTGCTGGTCATTCTCTTGCTTTTTCTTGTAGTTTTACCACCTCTGTATGCATCCCTAAGTGGGATATTGTGTAGTTTTGCTATTTTTTACTTTGTGTAAATGGAATCATTCCATAATTATGTGACTTCCTTTTTCATACAGCATTATATTTTTAAAAATCCATTTTGATTGCCTGCATACCTGTAATTTATTTTACTACTGAATAGTGTCCCGTTTTATGAATATACCACTGGTTACTTATTCATTCACCTGTTGTTGGACATCGTTTCTAGGATTTTTTTTCTATTACAAAGACTGTGCTTTGGATCTTCTTGTATGTATCTTAATGAAATTGTACAGTGGAGGAAATGGATGTTCAGAGATTCAGAAAGGTGAAGTCACTTGCTCAGGTTCTGGGGGCTGGTGGAGCTGGAACTCATGTAGCTCTCTCCAAGGCAGTCCGTCTCCCCATCCACACGTGCTTGTTCGGGAGGCCACCAAAGACCCCAGGGAGGCAGGCGTGTGCGTCTCTAGCTGGACCCTGAGGCTGTTCCTCTGGGCTTGCTTGCTCCTACCTAGTGGTGTTCCTGCTTTGTTGCCTGGTCATCTTTGAAGACCCCAAAGTGTCCCCTTCTCTGTGCCCCCCAGGCACAGCAGCTCTAGGGGCTTGGCAACCCAAGGAGAGAGGAAACACAAGGCCCCCTGCTGCGTGCCAGCTCACATCCCATGCTGGGCACCTCACATGCTTGCTGTCACTCCAGCTGAGTGCGGTGCCGGCCGCACCCCTAACCTCACAACAGCCCCTTTTACAGATGAGAAGAGCTCAGTTATGTTAAGCATTTATTCGCTATAGCAACTACCTTTAAGATAGTAAAAACATTAAGTGATGTGTCCAGGTTAATAATGATAATGACAATACTAATCAATCACAGAGATGATGCCTCCCATTTATAGAGTGCTCACTGGGGGGCAGGTACCAGCCAGCGCCTTGCAGACACTTTCGGGCCTCTGCTCTGCTTCTTCCTCGGCTTGGAGTGCCCTTCCCTCTCTCCCACCCAGCTGCTTCCTGGCCAGTTCCATTTATCTTTGGGATGATGTCACCTCCTCTGTGAGGCCAGCCAAGACTCTTGTGATGCTGGTCGTACCCTCCTAAGTGTCCCCACAACACCCTGCTTATGTCCCAACATGTTAGATTGTCTTTGCCAGCCTGAGACCTCCTCTGGAGCTGCAACAAGACCAGACTCTGCTCCTGCTCCCAGACCCTCTGCTGCCCAGCCCTGTGCCAGTAGGAGCCAGCAGGACTAGGCGATGAGTCATGCTGCTCCCTGCCCTCCCAGAGAGAGCCACAGTCTTGCTGTGTTCCGGCTCATGCTACTTCCCAAGAAGCTGACTGTCTTCTACAGAACCCCGGGCTTCTTCGGGGAACCCCTGCTCCATTTACAGCTAGATTTTGCAAACTTTGGCCTTAATCCCCAGGAGTTCTCTGATGCCGAGCCCACACAAACCCCTCTGCCTCTCGTATGCCTGTCTTGGCAGCTGGGCTGGCTAATTTCCTTCCTGGAGCCTGCCTGGCCTCCCACCATCTATCTGCCTGTGCCCAGCCAGCCTAGGTGGGGTCTGCAAAGCTTGTGGACTGGTCACTGCCTGAGGGTCATGTGGGGTTGGGAGATGAGGTTGGAGAGGGAAAGGTCCCAGGAATGACCCTGGCTTTCAGTTGCTTCACTGGGCAGCTCAGCCTGGGGAGGACCCGGGAACTGGGCTACCTCTGTAGAAAGGCTGGGCAGGCTGCCCTCAAGCCTTAATGGACTGGCTGCTGAGGTGATGTTTAAATTCAACAAGGCCTCCTAGAAGTGAAGAAAGGACCAGATGCCTCCCATGTTTGAGACTCCTGGTATATTTCTTTTTATTTTTTATTTTTGAGACGGAGTCTGGCTCTGTCGCCCAGGTTGGAGTGCAGTGGCGCGATCTCGGCTCACTGCAAGCTCCGCCTCCCGGGTTCACGCCATTCTCCTGCTTCAGCCTCCCAAGTAGCTGGGACTACAGGCACCTGCCAACACGCCTGGATAACTGTTTTGTATTTTTAATAGAAACGGGGTTTCACCGTGTTAGCCGGGATGGTCTCGATCTCTTGACCTCCTGATCCACCTGCCTCAGCCTCCCAAAGTGCTGGGATTACAGGCATGAGCCACCGCTCCCGGCCAGACTCCTGGTGTATTTCAAAAAGACATGTCACAGCAGGGCTACAAAAATCAATGTATGTTTTAAACGGTAACTGAACAAATTAACTCTTTTAAAATCATGCACTCAAATGTGGTGCAATATATTTGGACTATTGACAAGATAATTGGAGAACTTGTATTAAAAATACATTATTTCCTTGGAGAGATGGCTGTTTTTAGGGCTGGGACAGGGAAAAGATGAGCCGGGAGTGTGTTGTGGTGCCAGGGAGTTAGGAAGCGCTCAAAACACAAAAGGATGGGAGTGTGTCAAAGGGATCCAGGAGCCAGAAGAGCTCCCTATGGCCAAAGCTGGAGCAACTGAGCCAGGGAATAAATAATAGGATAATATTGAATTATAACCCAAAGTATAAAATAAATATTTATACTGATATAAATAATTTTTTTGTTTTCAGACCCAGGGTCTTGCTCTGTCGCCCAGGCTTGAGTGCACTGCCGTGATCATAGCTCACTGTAACCTTGAACTCCTAGGCTTTAACGATCCTCCTGCTTCAGCCTTCTGAGTAGCTAGGACTACAGTTGTGCACCACTATGCCTGGCAAATTTTTAAAATTTTTTTGTAGAGATGGGGATCTCATTGTGTTGCCCAAGCTGGTCTTGACTCCTGGCCTGAAACAGTCCTCCACCTTGGTCCCCCAAAGTGCTGGGATTACAGGCATGAGCCACCATACCCAGCCCTGATGTAAATAAATTGTTGAATCAATAACCTTCTGGGGGAGAAGAGGCAAGTCTTCCTTACAGAAGAATTTCCAATAATGAATGCAGATTCTTTCTCCTCTAGGAGGTGGAGCTTAATTATTCCTTTCCCTTCCCTTTCCTGTACACTGGACTCAGGACTTGCTTCTAAATAATAGAGTAGGGAAAGAGAAGAATAGTAACTATACAATGGAGAAACCTGCAGACACCACTTTAACCAAGGGCTCAAGGTTAACATCACCAGTGATAAGTCTAGTGGCTATCATGTAGCTAACCCTGCCCCCTCCACACCATGCCGTATGACCAGAAGGATACTTCACCTCTGTGATATTCTTTCTAAAACTCCATAACCCTGGAGAAAAAGATCAGACAAACCCAAATTAAAGGACATTCTGCAAAATACCTGACTAGGACTCCTCTAAACTGTCAAGGTTGTAAGAAGCACAGAAATAATTAAAGCATTGTGAAAAAAGAAAAAAGTCAAAATCAAAAGCACAGAAAGACAGCAACAGCCACGGACCAGAGGACACCGGACATGCTGCCTAGATGCAGGATGCCACTCTAGGTCATGTCGTGGAGCAGAGACAGCAGGCAACAGAGAGGCTGGTGAAATCCAAATAAGGTCTGCAGTTATGTTACTAATGATGGACCAATGTGGGATTTTTGAGTTTTGAGAAATGTACCAGGGTGGTGTAAGATAACATTGGGGGAAACTGAAACTGGAGGTCGGGTATTCGGGAACTCTCTGTACTATCTTCGCAACTCTTCTGTAAACCTAAAGTTAATTCCAAAATTCAGAAGTTAGGCTGAGGCAGTCACATCACCTGAGGTCAGGAGACCAACCTGACCAACATGGTGAAACTCCTTCTCTACTAAAAATACACAAATTAGCCGGGCATGGTGGTGGACACCTGTAATCCCAACTACTTGGGAGGCTGAGGCAGGAGAATCACTTGAACTGGGGAGGCAGGGATTGCAGTGAGCTGAGATCGCACCACTGCACTCCAGCCTGGGCAACAGAGCGAGATTCCATCTCAAGCAAAAAACAAACAAACAAACTAAAAAACCCCCAAAAACCCCAAATTCAGAAGTTTAGTATATATGTATGTATATATAATATGTATAAAAGTATATATGAAGAGAAATGTACCAGGGTGGTGTAAGATAACGTTAGGGGAAACTGATACTGGAGGTCAGGTATTCGGGAACTCTCTGTACTATCTTCACAACTCTTCTGCAAACCTAAAGTTAATTCCAAAATTCAGAAGATATATATATATATATATTTACCATATATATATATAATTTTATGGGCCTTACAGCTGGTGTGTTTTGGTGTTTTGGTGATAGGCCGACCATCTCTGTTCAGTTCTATTGGTCTGCGTCCTGTGACTGGGTACAATCCTATTTGGAGATAGCATCTGGAGTCCAAACTTGAGCCTTTTTGGCTATGGAGCCCTGGCCAGCTCCTGTCTCTCTTCTCTCTCAACCAATCCCCATGCTGCTACCCCTCCTCTCTGTTTCTGAACCCTCAAATCAGACTGCTAGAGCTAGGAGGTCTCGTGGAGATTGATTAGCCTAAATCCTTTGTTTCTTTTTCTTTCTTTTTTTTTTTTTTGAGATGGAATCTGACTCTGTTGCCCAAGCTGGAATGGAGTGGCACGATCTCAGCTCACTGCAAGCTCCGCCTCCCGGGTTCAAGCAATTCTCATGCCTCAGCTCCCCATGTAGCTGGGACTACAGGTGTGTGCCACCACACCTGGCTACTTTTTGTATTTTTTTAGTAGAGACGGGGTTTCACTATGTTGGCCAGGCTGGTCTCAAACTCCTGACCTCAAGTGATCCGCTGGCCTCCACCTCCCAAAGTGCTGGGATTATAAACATGAGCCACTACACCTGGCCTTGAATCTTTTGTTTCATAGATGAGGAGACCGGGAGAGAAGGAGGAAAGGGACTTGCCCCTGGCCACGTACCGAGTTAATTTGGACAGAGCCAAGAATGGGACTAGCCGGGCTTTCTCTATCCCGGGATCTCTGGCCCCATTTGCCACAGAGATGTGGGTCAGACCCACACAGCTCTGAAGTATTGGTGACTCACTTGGGGACCTGATTAGGGCAATGCTAAATTCAAAGGAAGGGCTGAATCCCAAGTATTAGTTGGAAAGAATAGTTTGGAGTGGAAATTTCTGCTTTGATCTCACTGCGCATGCCCTTAACAGGTGAATCTCACCGGCTTTAAAGGTCCAGGAAGAGGCATGGCCTGAAAGTGGATAAAAGATTGAGTCTGTCTCTGCCCCCTACTTCTACCCCCAGAGGTATTGCAGTAAAGGGGCAGAGAAGATTCTGCAAAGCCCTGAGCATGTGAAGAGGGGTTGGGTCCCCAGTTTTGGGGTTGAACACTCCCTAATATGCACTGGGGACACCACTCTGGTGATAAACTCGAAGCTGCTGGAGAACCCCTTAGCCTTTCCTGAAGCCTAGAGAGTAGGGGATGGGGCTGAGGTGGCCCTGCCGCTGAGGCTGCTATGTGGACATTCATGCCTTCTGGCCTAGGAGGGGGAAGTGCCTCCCTCGCTGTGTTTCCGTAATGACTGGGATGGTCTGTGCCACCACTGTCTCCCCACCTGACTGTGGCTCCTTGAGGACGGCCCCGAGTCTCACTGTCCTCTGCATTCCCAGCACAGGACCTGGGACGGATGTTGGTAAATGCTTGCTGAGGCAATGCACGCATGAGCTGAAGTAGTTCCAGTTATGTTTTGCTGTGTACATGTTCTGTTTTACCCTCTTTGCCATGTCCAGCTTGTAGATCTCCCCTTGCATCTGAAAAAAGCGGTCACGGGGAAGTCTGCTGGAAGGGAGCCCAAGGCTCACCTGGGTTCTCCAGCTGAGCCATCTGTGAAGGTTCAGATGGGAATGGGGAACTAGAAGCTGAACGTAGATGAACTTGCGACCAGGGCAGATCTAACCAGAGTCAGGAGCTTGCAGTGGCTGGGCTGACGTCAGCTCATGTGGTCAGTGTGGCCACCCACAGATGGGGTGGTCCTAGTGGGCACCTCACAAGATATGGGGATCACTAATGCGCAGTTCACATGGTGGTCATCTGTTCTGATGGCAGTTAGAGATACCACTGGCTAATAAACATGCCGTAGGAGACTTGCTGGTGCTGGTTGTCTCTCCCGCCCCCTTTGCTGGATTCTCCGTTCCTAACGGTATTGGAAATTTCTCAGCCATGTAATCTGGTCAGAAAGGACCCTATTCCAGTGGTGGGGCCTAACTGCCTTAAGCAAATCAGAATATTTCTTTCTTTTTCTTTTTTTCTTTTTTTGAGTTGGAGTCTCACTCTGTTGCCCAGGCTGGAGTGCAATGACTCTATCTCGGCTTACTGCAACCTCCGCCTCCCGGGTTCAAGCAATTTTCCTGCCTCAGCCTCCCGAGTAGCTGGGATTACAGGCACCTGCCACCATGCCTGGCTAATTTTTGTATTTTTAGTAGACATGGGGTTTCACCATATTGGCCAGGCTGGTCTCCTGGCCAGATTGGTCTCGAATTCCTGATCTCGTGATCCTGCCTGCCTGAGCCTCCCAAAGTGCTGGGATTATAGGCGTGAGCCACTGTGCCTGTCCCGCAAATCAGAATATTTCTTAGTTTTTTTTTTTTTTTTTTTTTTTTTTAGTGAGATGGGATCTCACTCTGCCACCCAGGCTGGAGTGCAGTAGCATGATCTCAGCTCACTGCAGCCTCTGCCTCCCAGGCTCAAGTGATCCTCCCACCTCAGCCTCCTGAGTAGCTGGGATCACAGGTGCATGCCACCACAACCGGCCATTTTTTGTATTTTTAGTAGAGATGGGGTTTCCCCATGTTGCCCAGGCTGGTCTTGAACTCCTGAGCTCAGGCAATCCACCCGTTTCGGCCTCTCAAAGTGCTGGGATTACAGGAATAAGCCACTGCACCCAGCCCAATCAGAATATTTCATCCTTCAGGCTACAGTAATTGGTCAGAAAAAGGTATAGTTCCCAAATCAGGCCAAACGGAGTGAATGAGTCTCAATTCTGAGTCTTTTCTTTGAGCTAACTGGGAAACCAACTATTTCCTGCTAATTACAAAGGAGAAAAGCAAGTATTGCCAGGAGCTTCTGGCAGCCACCTTGTGACACATCATAGGAGATAGAGCCAAGAGATTGAAAGAAAATAGGTTCTTGGTAACAGCTGCTGGATCAAGCCTTACTTAAAGCTACCCGTGGTTCTAGGCTTGTTGGTTATCTAAGCCCACAAGTTCTGTCACAGCCAAAGATATCCCTTTTAATGGTAATAATGATTACTTAATTACTAAGTATATAATAATTACCTAAATACAGCTTAGGAGATAAAATCTTAGAAAATATGAGATCTGTTTGGCAATAATAAAACACTCATAGTGAAAAGGTCAGCAGAATGCTGAATCAGCTCAAGCTCAGCTACCTCACACATGACAAATATAAGACCTAGAGAGGTCATGAGACTTGTTCAAGGTTTTACAGCTGCTTAGCAGGGCCTCCTGACCCACAGTCCACTAATTCTTAATTGTTTTTCTTTTCTTTTTTTGAGACAGGGTCTCACTCTGTTACCCAGGCCGCAGTGCAGTGACGTGATCTTGGCTCACTGCAACCTCCGCCTCCCAGGTTCAAGCGATTCTCTTGCCTCAGCCTCCCGTGTAGCTGGGATTACAAGCGTGTGCCACCATGCCCAGCTAAATTTTATATTTTTTTGTAGAGATGGAGTTTCACCATGTTGTCCAGGCTGGTCTCGAACTCCCGGACTCAAGTGAGCCACCCACCTCGGCCTCCCGAAGTGCTGGGATTACAGGCATGAGCCACCATGCCTGGCCTGATTCTTAATGTTTAATGGTAATTAGAATGCTTGAATTTCTGTGCATTCCCAGTGAAATCATCACTACATGTTTTCTCTCTTGTCTTGCCTATCTTTCCGAGAGGCAGAGAAGGAATGTTAATAGTTGTCTTTATTTTGTAAACAGGGAGGTAGAAATCCAGAGAGGCTTAAGGATTTGCCAAAGATTACAGCAGGGTAGTGGTGAAGCTGGTCCTAGGAGCCACATGTGCTGAATGCCATTTAGGGTTCAGCCCCTCCATCCCACCCCTTATGCCAGCCACCTCTGCTTCCATGAGAGCAGGAGTGAAGATTAGGGGCAGGGTGGGGACCTTTCCTGGCCTTGCTTCTTAGTGGCCAAGTGATTAAAGAGGACATTGCCTTGTACAGGCCAAAGAAGTAATTATGGGCCTTGAGAGATAGGTCCTTCCCCCCCAACCTTAGGAAAACCAAGGTTATGAGGCTCAGAGAAAACAGGGTATTTCTATTGCCAGAGCCTGCAAAAGGGAGGCCAACCTAGAGAGCTGGAAGGCTGTATGCATGGGATTCTGGCCTCACAATCCCTGCGACCCCAGCTCTGACACCTACCCTCTCCTGCCCACAAAGCCTTCTATGGCTCCCCAACCTTTTCAGCAGCCACAGGGCTGATGTGTTTGGCTGCGCAGGTGTTGCAGTGAACAATTTTGGATTCTGATCTGTATGGCGCCTCTGGAGTTGTGCAGTTCACAGCTTGCACAACTGTACACGGCAGGCCTAGGTTGCCTTTCTCAATGTTTGGACATTCAGATCATTTTCGCAGCAATCAATGACCTTACAACCCCTTTTTAAAAATAAATTCATTTCATCATTTTTACAAGATATAGAAGATATGTTGAGAAAATTTATTTTATTTTAGATCAGTCTGATCCCAAGGATTGTATTAGAAAGTGTATATGTAAAAAGATGCATTATTTTTAAAGGCTACTTTTGACGATTTTCTACTTAATAAAGTGATGCCTGCTGTTTAATAGAATTTATATCTGTCAGGGGAGTTTTAGGGAAAAAAGAATTTAATTTTACGAGGAAAAGCAAGGTTTACAGACTAATTAAAAAATAAGTTGTGAGGCTCGATTTGGGAACTGAATGTTTACTGAAATTATTATTGTAGATTGAAATTTAACTACATGCTATGAATTACAAAAATAAATATACTTTCAGGCTGGATGTGGTGGCTCACGCCTGTAATCCCAGCACTTTGGGAGCCTGAGGCAGGTGGATCACTTGAGGTCAGCAGTTTGAGACCAGCCTGGCCAACATGGTGAAACCCCCTCTCTACTAAAAATACAAAAACTAGCTGGGCATGGTGGCTCATGCCTGTAATCCCAGCTACTCGGGAGGCTGAGGAGAATCACTTGAACCTGGGAGGCGGAGGTTGCAGTGAGCTGAGATCGTGCCATTGCACTCTAACCTGGGTAACAGAGCAAGACTTCGTCTCAAAAAACAAACAAATCAACAAAAACAAAAATAAATATAAACAAAAATGAAACATGGTGGTTTAGAACGTTTGCATCTTATACTTCATTCTTGTGATTTATTTAGTTATTTTAAAAACAAACTTTGTGCTTGGTTTCTAAATGAAGAGAGAAGATATCACCTCCTCAAACAACCCATTTCAGCTATGAATAGCTGTTATTTCCAAAAGATGAAAAGCTAAAATGACTACATTTTCTCTTAAAATGTTCATTTTTGAAGTTCTAGATTTTTTTTTTTTTGGTCGGGTGCGGTGGCTCATGCCTGTAATCCCAGCACTTTGGGAGGCTGAGGTGTGCAGATCACCTGAGGTTGGGAGTTCAGGACCAGCCTGACCAACATGAAGAAACCCTGTCTCTACTAAAAATACAAAATTAGCCAGGTGTGGTGGCACATGCCTCTAATCCCAGCTACTTCGGAGGCTGAGGCAGGAGAATCGCTTGAACCTGGGAGGCGGAGGTTGCAGTGAGCTAAGATCGTGCCACTGCACTCCAGCCTGGGCAACAAGAGTGAAACTCCATCTCAAAAAAAAAAATTTTTTTTTTGAACAGGTGATCCATTAACAATGTAGAGTTCAAAAGGTGCAGGGATGTTTATGGTAGAAACAGGATCCCTTTTCACTGGTCCTGGTCCTTAAAGTGGCTCTGCTATCTAGGAACAAGCAAAAAACGAACATAGCAGTTTCTTATGTCTCTTCTCAGATGGAATCTATGCGTCCAGGAGCAAATGTTTGCACATATATATTCGGCTTTGTTTCTTTCGTTTTCTTATTTCTAAGGATATCTTGCTCCAGATTTTTTTCTCTCTTTTCCTTTTTTGTTCTTATTTCTGAGGTGTTGCTCTTTATTTTTATATAAACGAAGCTCTTTCTATAACCAGCTGCACCTTGCTTTTCTCACTTAAAAATAAACCTTTGAGATAATTCCAATCAGTACATGTTAAGCTGCTTCGTTACTGTTAACAGCTGACAAACATTCCATTGGAAGAATGTACCATAATTTATTTAGGCAGGTTTTGACTGATTAAACTTTTTGTTTTATTCCACTCTTTTTTTTTTTTTTTGAGATAGGGTCTTCTGTCACCCAGGCTGGAGTGCAGTGGTGTGATCCTGGCTCACTGCAGCCTAACCTCCCAGGCTCAAGCCATTCTCCCACCTCAGCCTCCCGAGTAGCTGGGCCTACAGGCATGCACCACCATGCCCAGCTAATAATTTTTTTTTTTTTTAAGATAGAGTCTTGCTCGGTTGCCCAGGCCGGAGTGCCATGGCGCGATCTCGGCTCACTGCAACCTCTGCCTCCCTAGTTCAAGTGATTCTCCTGTCTCAGCCTCCTGAGTAGCTGGGATTACAGGTGCCCACCACCACACCCTGCTAATTTTTGTATTTTTAGTAAAGACAGGATTTCACCATATTGGCCAGGCTGGTCTTGAACTCCTGATCTCAAGTGACCCACCGGCCTCAGCCTTCCAAAGTGTTAAGATTACAGGCATGAGCCACCGCTCCCGGCCCTGGCTAATTTTTGTATTTTTTGTTGAGACAGGGTTTCACCATGTTGCCCAGGCTGGTCTCCAACTTTTGGGCTCAAGTGATCCTCCTGCCTTGGCCTCCCAAACTGCTAGGATTACAGGCGTGAGCCACCACACCCAGCCTCTCGTTACTGTTAACAGCTGAAAAATATTCCACTGGAAGGATGTACTATAGTTTATTTAGGCAGTTTTTGGCTGATAAACATTTAGGTTTTTTCCAGTCTTTACTATCACAAACAATACTGCAACGTATGCCTCCGTCTGTGTATCACTTTGCAACTGTGCAAATACGTAGCAGGGTAAATTCCTCTTGCTGAGTTAGAGTTTGTTGATTTGGTAGGGCTGCCATCACAAAGTACAAACTGGGTGGCTTAAGCAACAAATCTATTGTCTCAGTTCTGGAGGCTGGGAACCCAAGGTCAAGATGTTGGCAGCATTGGTTCCTTCCGAGGGCTGTAAGGAAGAACCTGTTCCATGCCTCTCCCACAGCTTCTGGTGGTTTGCTGGCATTTGTTGGCATTCTTTGGCTTGGAGAAACATCACCCCAATATTTACCTTGATGTTCACATGGTGTTTTTCCTGTGTATATGCCTATGTCCAAATTTCCTGTTCTCATAAGGACTCATCATATTGTATGACCTCATCTGAATGAATTACATCTGCAATGACCCTATTTCTAAATAAGGTCACATTATGAGGTACTGGGGCTTAGGACCTGAACATACGAATTTTTGGGGATCCAATTCAGCCTATAACAGAGGGTATATAACCATTTACTTTTAGAAAAATATTGCTAAATACCCTCTTCATAGAAATTGTACCATCGTCTGGGTGCAGTGGTTTACGCCTGCAATCCTAGCACTTCGGGTGGCGGAGGTGTGTAGATTGCTTGAGCCCGTGAGTTCAAGACCAGCCTGGGCAACATGGTGAAACGCTGTCTCTACGAAAAAAGAAAAAAAAAAAAAAGCTGGGTGTGGTGATGTACATCTGTAGTCCCCGCTACTTGAGAGGCTGAGGTGGAAGGATCGATTGAGCCCGGGAGGCGGAGGCTGTAGTGAACCATGATCACACCACTGCACTGCAGGCTGAGTGACAGAGTGAGACCAAGAAGAAAGAAATTGTACCGTTACCTTCCCAACAGCCTTGCCAACACAGTGGCCATCACACATTTTGATTTTTGCCAGGCTGGTAGGTGGAAAATGGTGTCTCATTGTATTCCAACATGCATTCCATTTATAAGTGTGGATGAGAGTTCTCTTATATATTTAAGACCAATTTGCCTTGTTTTTGCATCCAGTTGTTTACATCATTTGCTTCTTTTTCTTTCTTTTTTTTTTTTTTTTTTTCCGAGACGGAGTCTCGCTCTGTCGCCTGGTCTGGAGAGCAATGGCGTGATCTTGGCTCACTGCAACCTCCGCCTCCTGGGTTCAAGCGATTCTCCTGCCTCAGCCTCCCGAGTAGCTGGGATTACAGGTGCCCATCAACACTCCCAGCTAATTTTTTGTATTTTTAGTAGAGACGGAGTTTCCCTATGTTGGCCAGGCTGGTCTCGAACTCCTGACCTCGTGATCTGCCTCCCTCGGCCTCCCAAAGTGCTGGGATTACAGGCATGAGCCACTGTGTTTGGCCTCATTTGCTTATTTTTCCATTAAATTATTGGTCTTTTATCCTTATTGATTTGTAGAAGCTCTTTAAGTGTAAAAGAAATTATCTGTCTGTGATATGTTTCAGATGTTTCTTTTCCCTGTTAGTCAATTGTTATTTGACTTTGTATAAGAATTTCTTTTTTCTTTTTCCTTTTTTTTTTTGGAGACAGCGTCTTGCTCTGTTGCCCAGGCTGGAGTGCAGTGGTGTGGTTCCAGCTCACTGCAGCCTCAATCTCCTGGGCTTAACTGATCCTCCCACCTCAGCCTCCCAAGTAGCTGGGACTATAGGCACACACCACTAGGCCCAGCTAATTTTTGTATTTTTTGTAGAGATGGGGTTTCATCATGTTGTCCAGGCTGGTCTCAAACTCCTGGGCTCAAGCAATCTGCCCACCTTGGCCTCCCAAAGTGCTGGGATTACAGGTGTAAACCACCATTCTCACCCTTTGGTTTTTTTTTTAACCAGGAAAAAATGTTCAATTTTTTTGTATACAAACATCATTTTCTTTTATGGTTTTGGGCTTTTCTGTGATATTTAAGAAGGTCTTTTCTTGCCGGGCACGGTGGCTCACACCTGTAATCTCAACACTTTGGGAGGCCAAGGCGAGTGAATCACCTGAGGTCAGGAGTTCAAGACCAGCCTGAGCAACATAGAGAAACCCCGTCTCTACTAAAAATACAAAATTAGCTGGGTGTGGTGGCGCATGCCTGTAATCCCTGCTACTCGGGAGGCTGAGGCAGGAGAATCACTTGAACCCGGGAGGTGGAGGTTGTGGTGAGCCGAGATCATACCATTGCACTTTAGCCTGGGCAGCAAATGCGAATGTCCGTCTCAAAACAAACAAACAAATGAACAAAACAGAAGATCTTCTCTGTGATTATGATACACATTCTCTTATTTTGTTAAATGCACTTATGGTTTCATTTTTATGTGTAATTTTGACCCATTGAAATTTATTTTGGCATAAGGTAAAAAGTAGGAACCCGGCTGGGCACGGGGGCTCACGCCTGTAATCCCAGCACTTTGGGAGGCTGAGGCGGGTGGATCACGAGGTCAGGAGATTGAGGCCATCCTGGCTAACATGGTGAAACCTCGTCTCTACTAAAAATACAAAAATTAGCCAGACACGCTGGTGGGCGCCTGTAGTCCCAGCTACTTGGGAGGTTGTGGCATGAGAATTGCTTGTGCCTGGGAGGCAGAGGTTGCAGTGAGCGGAGATCTGACCACTGCACCCCAGCCTGGGTGACAGAGTGAGACTCTTCTTAAAAAAAACAAAAAAGGCTGGGCACTGGGCACGGTGGCTCTCACCTGTAATCCCAGCACTTTGGGAAGCCGAGGCGGGTGGATCATGAGGTCAGGAGATCAAGACCATTCTGGCTAACATGGTGAAACGCCATCTCTACTGAAAATACAGAAAAATTAGCCGGGCGTGGTGGTGGGTGCCTGTAGTCCCAGCTACTTGGGAGGCTGAGGCAGGAGAATGGCGTGAACCCAGGAGGTGGAGCTTGCAGTGAGCCGAGATCGTGCCACTGCACTCCAGCCTGGGCGACAGAGTAAGACTCCATCTCAAAAAAAAAAAAAAAAAAAAAAAAAAAAAAGACATGTATTCCATGGGAAAACTCTTTGAAAACTTTGGGCTTCATCTAAGGCAAGCTTGTCCAACAAGCTTGGCCCAGGACAGCTTTGAATGCAGCCCAACACAAATTTGTAAATTTTCTTAAAACATTATGAGATGTGTGTGTGTGTGTGTGTGTGTGTGTGTGCACGCGTGTTTAGCTCATCAGCTATCATTAGTGTTAATGTATTTTATGTGTGGCCCGACAATCCAGTTCTCCCAGTGTGGCCCAGGGAAGCCAAAAGATTGGACGCCCCTGATCTAAGGGGTTGAGAGTCCTAACCACGCTACCTCCCAGCCCTGCCACCTTGAGTAACTTGCTTCAGCTGTGTCACATTTCCCTTTAGTTATAAAATGGGGGTAATAACAGGGGAAGCTTTTGTAAGGCCTCAAGCTTCTGCAGTTTGGAGGGCTCTCTTATAAATTCCAGAAGGGAAACACCCTGCAGGATCTGGGAAGGGCCCCTGCAAGTGAGAGGACCTGAAGGTTTAAATGTCCTCAGCATCACTGAAAACCCACCTTTGATCATGGTATCTACTTAATAGGGCCCTGGGGAGTACGGAATGTGTCTTAAGTATCTGGCATCTGGTGTGAATGTGGTGAGTTCATTCCCAGACTACAAACTCAGATGTGCAGGGAACATCACACCCCCCAACCACATGCTGCTGCTTTTTTTTTTTTTTTTTCTTTTTTTGAGACAGAGTCTTGCTTTGTCACCCAGGCTGGAGCGTAGTGGCACAGTCTCGGCTCACTGCAATCTCCACTTCCCGGGTTTATGTGATTCTCTTGCCACAGCCTCCCAAGTAGCTGGGATTACAGGCACCCGCCACCATACCCAGCTGATTTTTGTATTTTTAGTAGAGACGGGGTTTCACCGTGTTGGCCAGGCTGGTCTCGAACTCCTGACCTCAGGTGATCTGCCTGCCTCGGCCTCCCAAAGTGCTGGGATTACAGGCATGAGCCACTGTGCCCGACCCCACGCTTCCTTTTAATTAGGAACATCACTTCCTTTACATGCCACAACCTACCTGAAGTTTTGATGCCAAACCCCCACTTTCGCTGAGCTGGTGAACACGCTCCTTTGAGTCACTCTTGAAGTTCTAAGTGCAACTTGCTCTGAAGCAGAGTCAAGGCCTGGGAGTGAAGGGAAGGACTTGTTGTCCCTTGGTTGTCTGTTCACCCCGATCATGGCTGAGGCATCTAATGTCCCTTTCTGAGTGGCCTCATATCTTCAGCCCTCCACTGCTTCTGAACCATGCATGGGACTTGGGTATCTATGAGGGGCCCAAGGAGTGCCATGTAGCACTTCTGCTTGTGAGGACAGCTCTGTTGGTGGGTCTACCGGCTCTATTCTAGGTCACATCAGAGATCTTCCCCTGAGAATAACCCATGCTGGCTAAAGCATCGGATTGGGTGCAGTCAGAATTGAGGTCAAATCCTGCAAAACCTGTTTTCCTCATCTGCAGAATGGGGAAGATGCTAACAATACCTCCCTCATGGAATCGGTGTGAAGAATTCAATGTCTTGGTGTTTGTAAAGGGCTTAGGATAGTGTCTGACATGTAGTCCACGGGCTGTCTTGATGCAGGTCATCATCTCACCCTTGTTCATTATTGGATGCAGAAACCAGGGTCCCAGAGACACTGGCCAGCTGGGGCAAGATCACCACTCATTCCTATCAACAGCTGGGTTAAAGGTGCAGAAGACATGCTTATTCGATCTGCAGGTGACCCAAAACCAGATGCAGTGGCTGGTATTTTAAATGACCAAACAAGAGCCCCAAATCCCCTAAAGCGGATGAGATGATGGACTAACCCCTCTATGGATGGATGTAAAATGGAAAGTTTTTGCATGAAAGAGATTTTGGCTGAAGTTTCATTGCACATTGAGATGGTTGCCCCAAATGATGGTGATCTCAGGCTGAGTCTGTAGAGGTACAGGTTGACGATGAGGGAGGTGATAGCTGGAGGGTTGCACTCAACTCTGGTTGTCGTACATTTGAGGAGACAGGAAGAGACCAGAGTCCAGTTTTTGGAGGGTAAAGGGTAGTGAGGAACTGGGGATACTGATCTTACAGAAGAGAAGACTCAAAAGGGCAGAGGCAGGAACAGTGGTATAACCCTGCCTGGCTCCAAGGGCAGAACTGGCACCCATGGAGATAATGGGGGCCTGAGAACCAGCTCTGTGGCTGTCAGAACTGTCCCACAGTGAATCAGAGTGCCTTCAGAGGTGGTGAGCTCCCCATCACCAATGGTATGCAAGCAGAGTGAGGAAAGGATTCCTGTTTCCAGCTCTCAGATGGTTTTATCAACAACAAAAAAACTAGGCCCTACTGATAAAAATTTCTATTGGCTATATATACACATATAGTCAACAAATATGTAATCCATATTTCCCCTATTTTAAGGTTTATTTTATTTTATTTTTGAGACAGGGTCTCACTCTGTCACTCAGGCTAAAGTGTAGTGCAGGATCTTGGCTCACAGCAGCCCCTACCTCCTGGTTCAAGCCATTCTCCCACCTCAGCCTCCTGAGTAGCTGGAACTACAGGAGCCTGCCACTACACACCTGGCTAAGTTTTGTATTTTTTGTAGAGACCAGTTTTCGCCATGTTGCCCAGGCTGGTCTCAAGCTCTTGGGCTCAAGCAATCCGCCTGCCTCGGCCTCCCAAAGTGCTGGGATTACAAGTGTGAGTCACCACGCCCAGCATACTTTAAGAAAATGAATATTATAGAAATTGGGACTAATTTACAATCAATGCATAGGTTTACTGTATCCTTCCTTCCTGAAAAATTGTTATTTGAATCAAAATGAAGTATATGATTGAGCAGGTTTTTCTGGCAATCTGTTTTTCATCTTTCAATCTGTTTTTCACTTTTGTCATTAGAATGTAGTCTTGAATTTAAAAACAAAGTATCTAAATAAATAACAAATATTTTAAAAATCCAGCCTTCTTAGTGAAGCCACACTCAATCTATTGAATACATCTTCTGCTGACATTCCACCTTGTCGCCGCCGTCCTGGCCTGTGAAATAGAATGGAGACTGGCTATTAAACCAGTTTTTAGCAAATTCAGAGCAGCAGGTTCTTGGCTGGGGGAAAAAAAATTCCACTTATCAAGAGATGTTTATTCCTTCAAAGGATGAGAACCTACTTCTTCATAAAGAGAATTTGGAGGGAGCTTTTTGTTCTGCGGGGACAACATCTGGATTTGAATACATCCATGCTCAAAAGGAGATTTCTCATAATGGACCCAACTGAAAGCACTCAGAGTACAAGGACCGGTGAGCTTTCAAAAGGAGACACTTCGGGAGACTCGCCAGGGGCCCTCGTATCCCCGGCAGCGCGAGTTTTGGAGGTCAGTGGAGGGCTCTCGCATCATGCATGTAACTTTCATACTCAAAGACTTATCTTCATCCTCCATCCCTCATCCCCCTGCAGAAACTTGGGGCTTGAATTCATTTAAAAACATTTGTGGTTTCAGAAGCCTCCTTTTTATTATAAAGCTGCCAAGGAGATCTTAGAATGAAAGGCATTTTTAGAGATGAGAAAGAAGGAAGCCAGGCCAAGGCCGGCCCGGCTCTCAGCCGTGGGTCTGTAAAGGTGACACGTGGGACATGGCCGCCTGCAGACCCTGCAGGCGGCTGGGCGGAGGCACCCACAGGGACCTGGGTTTGAATCCCTGCTCTGCCAGTCATTTCCATGGCGATCTTGGGGGAAGTTGTGTAACCTCTGGGCCCCGCGATGCCCTTTCCTGGAGCCTGGAGCTGGAACGAAGCCCCTTGGAGCCCTGACATCAGAGGTGACGCTAGTCTTCGCAGGCAATGACTCGGCGGAATGTGATGCCGCTCCCCAACCCACGTCCGGGCTGGCAGGGTGTGTGCTGCCTCCCACCAGGTGGTCTGGCTGCTTTGATGGATCTCCTAACTTCTCTACACCCCAGAGCCCTCAGTGCTGGCCAGACCTTTACTCACTCCTGGGTGACAACCCCGGTCTCAGATAGCGGGTCCCACAGGCTGGCCTATGGCGCCCCCTGCTGGTGACTGCAGGGAGAAGGGTGCCCTAAGCCAAAGGAAGTCCTTCCTGGGGTCTAATCTCTACCTTTTGCGTGATGAGGCAGCTGAGGTGGCTCGCTTTCTCCTCCACCCCAGAAAATAACGTCATATGGAGTCCAAGCAGTTATTTTTCTCTGCTAGGCCGGGCCATCGTAAGCCCCAAATGGAGGGGCCCCCTGGAATGAGCCCTATGCAGGCTTTCTATGGACAAGGGCCCTTCAGGGAGTAGGGCTGTGGTGAGGATGGGGTGCATGTGTGTGGGCTCTCACCTGGGTGTGGGAAGATCAGAGGGACCCCACAGGTCAGCGTTTGCAGATGAAAAAATGAAGGTAGGGGCCGGGCGCGGTGGCTCACGCCTGTAATAATCCCAGCACTTTGGGAGGCCAAGGCGGGTGGATCACGAGGTCAGGAGATCGAGACCATCCTGGCTAACATGGTGAAACCCCATCTCTACTAAAAATACAAAAAATTAGCCAGGCGTGGTGGCGGGCGCCTGTAGTCCCAGCTACTGGGGAGGCTGAGGCAGGAGAATGGCGTGAACTTGGGAGGCAGAACTTGCAGTGAGTCGAGATCGCACCACTGCACTCCAGCCTGGGCTATGGAGCAAGACTCCATCTCAAAAAAAACAAAACAAAACAAAACAAAAAAGTAGGAAGCTTCAGCCTGAAGGTAAAGTTTTGGGGCAGCCCCAACCCACTGCCCTCCTGGGACCGGTTTTATCAGCATTTCCCTGTAATTGGTGAAGGGCCTTCAGTTAGCCATTTCTCTGAAGATTAGAGAAAGCAAGAGAGATGTGAGTTAAACACAAGGAGGGACTTCTCAATGATGGGGGATGTCAGACCTCAGAAAGGGGAGCAAAGGAACCTTCCCGCTGAGGGCAGCCTCCAGTGAGGTGGGGTCCAGGCCAGGTGGGTGAGATGGCCCCCAACACTGTCCATCTGGAGGGGCCCGGGACTAGTTGTAGTCTATGGGGGTCTCAGGATGGAAAGGCCTCTTGAGAGGCTCCTGGTGGCTGGGACTTTTGTGGATGGGATGGTGAGGATGGGCAGGGGGTGACAGGCCCAGAGGCATTGCCGCCCCCATCCTCCCCCACCTGGTAAACTCATCTTCCTGACTCATTGGCTTGCCTGCTCTGCGGACACTGCCTGGTCCCTGTGCAAGGTCACGTTGCTTGCCCTCCACGAGCTCCCGTCCCGCTGCTGAGCTCATGTTCTGTGATGGCAGCCTCCGTGTCCATCCTCCCTGCTGGGCTGTGGGCTCCACGCCGGCTGAGACCTGACTGTCTTACTCCAGCCTGGCTCTAACTCCAGCACCTGGCACATCTAATCTCGCCTGGCATGTCCTGGTGCTCAGTGACTTCAACTGAGAAGAGGCCCGGGGTCTTCCTTGGTCCAGCTAAGCCTGGCTTTAGAAAGGATTGGAGCAGACGTAGGGGAGGCAGGGCCCCGAGTCTTGATGGATGGGTGACCTGGGCACTCTGACTTTCTGCACAGGGCTACCCCTTTCCCCCATCGAGACACCCTCCTAACTCAGCTGTAGGCTCTGACACCCCACTTCTGGCTGGCTCTGGCTTCCCACACTGGAGCCATCCCCTGCATGGCTGCTTTGCTTTGTCTGCCTGGGCTCTGACACCCATATCAGGCTGACCCCATAGGGATGACAGCCCCTCACCCATTTGTACTCTGACACCCCCGGGCCAGCCTGCCTTCCCCAGTGGTCTCCCTCCTCACTCTGCTAGGAATCCTGCTGTGTTCATCCACAGTTGCCCCATTCCCTTGCTCTGCTGCACGTAATAGTTTTAGGACTGAATCGTTGAGGAAGGAAAGGAGAGAGGAGGAGCAGAACTGTGTTTTTGAAAAAATTATTTTAACTGTGGACATTTTTGTGCAAGAAAAATTTTGGACAGAATAATAAATGGAGCTGCTCTGGTTGAAGAAAGAGTGAAAGAGAGATGGAGAAAGAGAAGAGACGGGGAGAGGACAGACAGCAGAGAGGAGAGGGAGATGGGGGAGAGAGGACAGGGAAGGGGAGAGGAGAGGGGAGGGGAGGGGAGAGGAGAGGGGAGGGGAGGGAAGAGGAGGAAGCCCTTCGATGCCCCTGGAGCCCTGTCCACTTGGTCCCGCTCCCTCAGAACTCTCATCTGTCATTAAGCCCTTGGGGTTTCTAGGTCTGCAGTTTGGGGACCACCGGGCAAGAATTCTGCCTCAAATAAAATGAGTGCCACTTAGCAGCTGCTAAGATGTCTTCTCTGAGCTTTTCTGAGAAGCAGCCCTGGAAGCAGCAGGCTCACCATCTACCCTGAGTAGCTTCTGAAGCCTGGCAGGGGTCACGTGGAGCTTGAGGGTAGCAGCTGCCCCTGCCTGGAGGAGGCATCTCTGAGCAGGGCCAGGGGGCCCTGGACAGGCGTTGGAGGTGTCCTTCCTGGCCTGGTGGAAGTGGGCCAGGGGCTGTGAGTGAGAAGACTTTTGTAGGCCGAGGCACTGAGTAGACACCTCACCCCCAGCCATCTGTGGACCCTCTGTGACCCTTTATGCTCCATCTCTGTCTGCCCCACAATCACCTGGAGAAACAGGACCTGGGAATTCTGCCTTGGTGTCTGAAGCAGAAGTCACTGCCCTCCTAACGCCACTCATCGGACCGCACAACACTTTCACCGCCAGTCCTTGTGTGATTTGATCTTTGCAAACCAGAGATAGTACTGTTAATAATTTCCCTGCAGGAAAGAGGAAGTTAAGGATATGAGGTTGCGTAAATTGCCATCAGGATCTGAGGTTAGGCCCGGAATCCTGACAGACTTCCACTCCCAGCATGTTCCGGGCACCCGCCGCCTCTTCCAGGCCTTTCCCCTCCCTGCCGCTTTCTAATGCTAATTGAGGGCATGAGTTTCCTTGGCCTGAGAGTGGGCTAGGGCTGGGGCTGGGACCCAGGGCTTAGGCAATCCCAAGGGTCTGGAAAGGAAAACAGGTCAGGAGTAGGGACCCTTTCCCAGCACCATGGGCCAGCTCCCAGGCCCCATCTCGGGCGTGGGGGATTTAGAGTAGGATGACCATATAGTCATCCAGGTTAGGATACGTTTAGGAACGAAAGGGAGTGTCATTAAAAGTTACCCTAGGGTGGCCGGGTGCGGTGGCTCACGCCTGTAATCCCAGCACTTTGGGAGGCTGAGGCAGGTGGATCTAGAGGCCAGGAGTTCGAGACCAGCCTGGCCAACATAGTGAAACCCCATCTCTACTAAAAATACAAAAATTAGGCTGGTGGCTCATGCCTGTAATCCCTGCACTTTGGGAGGCCAAGGCGAGTGGATCACCTGAGGTCAGGAGTTTGAGACCAGCCTGGCCAACATGATGAAACCCCATCTCTACCAAAAAATTAACCTGATGTGGTGGCGGATGCCTGTAATCCCAGCTACTCGGGAGGCTGAGGCAGAAGAATCACTTAAACCCAGGAGGCGGAGGTTGCAGTGAGCCAAGATGGTGCCACTGCACTCCAGCCTGGGCGACAA
>NW_026652283.1:38507122-38585818 GCF_009828535.3 Hylobates moloch | reverse complement strand
GTGTGTGTGTGTTCTACCCACCTGCCTCCACCGCCCAGGGATAATATAACCTCAAATTGGTCTTGTTCACCGCTGGTCTCTAGAAAAGTATGTGGCACATATTAGGAGCTCAATAAATATTTGTTGAATGATTGAAGGTAGATAAGAAAGAATGTCCCTAGGCTGGGTGCAGTGGCTCACTCCTGTAATCCCAGCACTTTGGGAGGCTGAGGTGGGCAAATCACGAGGTCAGGAGTTTGAGACCAGCCTGGCCAATATAGTGAAACCCCATCTGTAATAATAATACAAAAAATTAGCCAGGCATGGTGGCAGGCGCCTGTAATCCTAGTTACTCGAGAGGCTGAGGCAGGAGAATTGCTTGAACCCGGGAGGCGGAGGTTGTAGTGAGCTGAGATCGTGCCATTGCACTCCAGACTAGGTGACAGTGTGAGACTCCGTCTCAAAAAAAGAACAAAAAAAAAAATGAGAAGTGACATTTAAGCTGTGGCCTGGAAGATGAGGAGAGGATGGCAAGGCAGAGTGGAAGGGTGGAAGGAGTTTCCACACAGGTGGAACAGCATGTGCAAAGGCCCTGGTGCCAAAACTGTCAGGCACAGTTCAGAAAAGAGCAGGCCAGGGTGGCTGGAATCCAGTGAGCTGAGCAGGACAACATGGTGTCACCCCACTAAACTAGGCCTCAGTCTTGTGGCCCTTCAGCCTCCTGTGCTGGCCAGAGGTGGTCCTGAGGCTGCCCCATCTGCCCTCACTCATGAGGCCCTCCTGACCCTTGGGCCTGCAGCCTCTGTTTACTACTAAGACCAGGGGCCTAGGTTTGCCTGGTGGGTCTCAGCCACTCCTTAACCTGGGTCAGGTCCAACTACCATGGCTTCCCATGAGTCAGGTCTGGGCCTTCCTGTCCCTCTTCTGTGTGTAAACAGAGCCTCACACACTGTCCCACCATGCAGGGTGAGTTCAGCGGCCTCAGTGGGAAGCCCAGGTCCTCTCTGCTGAAGCATCTCCAGTGGCAGTCACTCCCTCCACGTGTGACTTTGCCTCTCTAGGCCTCAGTTTCCCCATCTATACAGTGATGAGTTGGGGCCTTCCAGCCAAGACAGCCAAGTTCTAAGCATCTTCCCCAGAGTAGAAAGTTATTATCATTACCAAGGCCTGAATATCCAGCCCGAGTTTCGGGACCCTCACCAACACTGGGGCTCTTCCATTACAAATGACAGAAATCCCAACCCAAACTGGCTCAAACATATACATTATACATTGCTTCATGTGACTGGAAAGTTGGGTATACCTAATCACATGTGGCTTGATCCCAGTCTCAAACAACTGTCCAGATTCATTCTCTCTCTCTCTTTCTCTCTCCTCCTCTCCCTCTCTCCCTTTCTCTCTCTCCTCTTTCCTCTCCCTCTTCCCTTTCTCTCCCTCTATCTCTCCTTCTCAGTTCCACTTTCTCACTCCCCTCCCAGGCCTCTTATGGTTTCAAGATAGCTACAGCACTTCAACCTCCATGTCTTCACAGATAAACAGAAGTGTGGCCAGAGAAGAAGGCTAGGAAGTAAAGCAGGAAATGCTGAGGGGTGAGGCTGCAGAGTAGGCAAGATCAGCTCCTGGAGGACTTCAGCCTGAGGGCAATGGAGAGCCATGGGAAGTTTTCAGCAGGGGCATGATGGCCCGACCACATTGGAGTCTCCCCAGGCTGGCAAGACTGTGCTGCCTTAGAGCCCCCATCAGCACTGACCCAGGTGGACCCTAACTGCTGCCCACCTCCATTGCCAGCCTTCACTAGTGGGTTTCCCCTCTTAGCCACTGTGCTGCCCTGTGGGTCAGCCTCATTCCCTGCCAGGGCCCCCATGCCAATCCAGGGCAGAGCTGCCAGGCAGGCTGGAGCTTTATAGCACAGGCATGGAAGGTAAGCAAAGAAGGGAAGAGAAGGAGGCTGCTAGGGAGATAGGCGCAGAGGGCCAGACAGTTTGACCCTGCTGGCCAAGCTCAGGGCTCTGAAGGCTGAAGAGCAGAGGAACGACTAGCCGCTGGGTTTTCTGAAGTAAAGAGGAAGCACAGGGAAAAGAGAAAGCTCCTAAGGGAAGGTGGAGAAGCACGTGAGGAGTGGGTTAAACACCAGGGCTTGGGAAGCAGACAGACTTCGTCTCTGTGGTAGATTTAAGATGTCAATAAATTCTTTGACAAGCCTCTCACTGAGAGGTGAAGTCTGTTCCTCCTCCTTGCATTAGCATGAGTGCTGTCATGACTTTGAGCCACAGAACATGTTGGAAGTGATGCTGTGCCAGTTTCCAGGCTCAGGCCTTAAGGGACTGGCAGCTTTCACTTCCTGCCTCTGAGAACAGTCACTCTTAGATCCTGAGCGACCACATAAGACATTCAATGACTCTGCTGGGAGAGACCACATGGGGATGCCCTGAGACTATAAGGAGAGGGAGAGAGACATAGCTGGGCTCACCAAGACACCAGCTACATGAGAAAGCTGTCTTGGACCCTCCACACCAGTCCAGCAATCAGCTGAGTACCACCGGGAACCCCAGTCAATGTGGCGTGGACCAGAAGAACCACTCAGTTGAGCCCTGCCTGAATTCCTCACCTACAGCATAGTGAGATATAATAAAATGGCCCTTGTTTTAAGTCAGTAAGTTTGTAGGAGTCTGTTACCCAGTAGTAAGTATCCAGAACAATCCTACCAGTTTTGTGACCTTGGGTAAGTGACAATCATTTATAAAGTGAGGAGGCTACCTTCTCGGCTTATGATAATCATCAAAGAGGTGATGAAGGTAAAGCAGTCAGCACAGTGGATGACACAGAGTTAAAACCTGGTAAGTTGTAACTCTCGCTGTTTTTATTGTTGTTATCACTGTGAAAGGATGCAGGGACAGAATCACCAGCAGGAACCAATTGCAAGTTTGGACTGAGTTGACAGTCTCAATCTAATGGTGTCATTTGCACCACGAGAAGAGCACAGGAAGCAAACTGCCTGGGTTTGTATCCTGGCTCTACCACCTCTTAGCTATGTAAACTTCATTTATAACCCCCTCTGGTCTTCAGTTTCTTCATGGGTAAAATAAGGATAACTGTATCTACCTCATAGGACAGCTGGGAGGATAAAATGATGTATCACATTTAAAGCTTTTGGAACTGCGCCTGACAGGAGTAAAGGCTCTATAAATGTCAGCTGTTATTATTTGTGTTACAAGTATTTTAATTATCTAGGATGAGGATAGCCTGAGTCTCCCAGACTAGAGGAAGGGAAAAATAATCACTAGGAAGGAAACCAAAAAGTTCTCCTGCTGAAAAAATGTAATGAGTTCCGCTGCCCCATGCTGGTGTCTCAAGAGACTATACCTGTAATGGGGAGCTCTTGGTGCCATGGGGTGCAGATCCTATGCCTCTATGTTGCAGCAGAGGTGCAAGATCTTACCTCTTGAACAAGCCAAGATGAGAGTGTGGAGGAGACCTCCTTGAGCTCTTAAAGTGTCACTAGTTGTGACACCTTTGGGAACTTCTCTTTAGAACTACTCCAGCCTGCCTCACAGGAGATGGGGAGAGAATTTACATTTACCCAGCAACATAGAGGATGTTGTGGTACGCTGCCCAGACCCCACCTTCAGAAACAAGATACTCATTCCCCCAACTGCCTGGAGTGTTGGTAGCTAATGGCTCACAGCTGAGTCCCTCTCCAGGAATTGCTCTCAGCCAAAGAAAGTCACCCTGCCCGAGGTTAAGTTCCCTCCTTCAAGGCAGCTCACTTCCACTGAGACATAAAGGTCCAGCCCCTTTGCCACAAGCGGGACACCTCTGCAGGGTAGGGTAACAAATTCATCCCAGTTTCCCTAGGACTTTTCCAGTCTTAGCACCAAAAGTCCTGCATCCCAGGAATCCTCTCAGTCCTGGGAAAACTGGGCCAGCTGGTCACTATTGCAGATGCATCCCAGCTCCAGAGTTCCTGTAGGGCTAAGGCCTTTGTTGCCACTCAACCACCACTGAACTCCTTCCTCTGCCCAATCCTACTTCCCTCCTTCCTCTATACTCTGCAGTAAACTTCCTAGGATCCCCATCTCAAGGGTGTGCCCCACTGGGAATCTGACTTAAGCAAGTACCTCTTCTGTGCCAGGCACCATGCTGGCCCATGCCTTGCCCTATTCAGTCCTCATCCACAACACTGGAGGTGGGCATTGCTGTTCCCTTGAGAAAACTGAGACTCATAGATGCTAAGTAACTTGTTCAAGTCCACATGGCAAGTTCAAATCCTTCCCATTGCCACAGAAGACCCAACACCTTTGCAATCTTTGAAAATAAATCATGCTGCCTTGGGACTAAATTCTCTCTTTAGGCCCTTTGGCCCAAGACGGGCAAGCAAAGCAAGAATTTGCACGTGGCATACAGAAAAGAGCAAAGGCATGTGCCTAGTGTTGCTTGCAGGGGGTGGGGCTGGCTGGGGAAGGCAGTGCAGGCTGGTAGCCAACTCTGCTTACTTGCAAGGCTACTGCAAACTCAGATTCTTCTCCATGGCCTCCTGACTTATGTTTCTTTCTTCCTTTCTTTGAAGGGAAGATGACGCTCTCAGCCTCTGGCAGGAAATACACTCCTTGCTTTTCCATTTTTCTAAGGGGCAGCTGCCTTCACAGCTAGAAACAGTTACCACCTTTGTCTAACTCTCATTTCCTCTGAAGATCTAAGGCCAGCTGCTCTCAGGGTGAGAGAGAAGTACCTCTCCCTCTCCTCGTCCCCCTTCCCTACCCACTCCCCCTTGCCCTTGCCTCACACCACCTTCCTCCCTTCTCTCCTTTCCCTCTCCTTCTCCCCTCCTTCCTGCCCCACTTCCAAACCTCTCAGCCCCCCTCACTGCTGCCACGCTTCTTTGCCCTTCTCTTTTTCCTTCTCTCCTCCTCTCTCCTCCCCTGGTCTCTACCCTTCCTTCCCAGATCTGTATTACCAAAGGCCACAGCGCCCTGAGAAGACTTGAGGCTTACACATCCAAGTTCAAACACCTTGGGTTCAAACCCCAGCCCCTGATGCTTCTTCAGTTTTCTCACCTATAAAACGGAGGCAAATGAGGCCTACTTCTCAGTGTTGCTGTGGAATCTGATGTGAGCATGCAGGTGGCAGGCTTGCCCTAGCACGGGGCAAATGGGAGGTGCGCCATCTAATTTCATTCCGATTTCTCCAAGGGATGTATCACAGATTGGCATTTCCTCCGAGAGGGAGAAGGAGACGACCCAGAAAGCCCCCATCTTCTCATTAGCACTTTTCAATTTGCTGAAAGTGAAGCTGCCCGCAGGACTCAATCCCACCCCCTCCTAGCCCCTCCTAGCCCTTCTCCTGGGGTTGGGAGCGACGTCTGGCACCAGCTCCTCCAGCACGAGCCATCAAAGTGCCACCAGTACCATCTGGTCTGCCCACATCCTCATGCGGGATTTATTACCTATTCCCTTCCATTAGCATAAATAATATGGAGCTTGGGTTTCATGATGGTTTACATAATAAATAAAACAGGTCAATTGCCCACAAAACTAGTGTCTGTGAACAGTAACAGATTTAATTAGATTTATTTTATCTTGGGTTTTCTGGAGTGAGGCGGATGTCTCTCGTGCCAAGGATAAACTTCTCCATAAACTCCTATTTCTGGAAAGGCTGCTCTCCACCCTCCAAGAAGACAAAAGGGATGAGGGAATAAAGGGGAGGGAGAGAAGAAGGAAGACAGGCCAGAGAAAGGAGAGGCAGGAGGGGGAGAAAGAGAGACAGCTATGGTCCCGTGCTACTCTTCATCTTCCACAGGTCACCTGGCCCCCTGGCTGCCTAGGTGCAGGCCCCCATGTGAACTGCCCCCACTGTCCCAGACCACACACACCTGCATGAGCCACTCTTGCACTCACCATCCTTTACTGTCCTCCCATTGCCCAGGATCAAGCCCAAGCCCTTGGCAAGGACCTCCTTCCCCATCAGTTTTCTTTACCAAACCCTTGGGCTTCAGCAGACGCCATCCCTCCCCAAGGCCCATCCCTCCAGCCTCACGTGTCCGTCGGAAGTTACTGAATGCCCTCTCTTCTCCTGGATCTCTGACCCTCACTGGGCCGTCTCCTCTCTCCGGAGCATCCCACCCCCAGTCATCCTTCCAGTCTTAGAGCCCAGCCCCATCTCCAGGCACCCTCATGCCCAGGCTCACCTCCACTCCCACCGGCCTAGGTGCCCAGCCACAGGGCTTTCGGAGCACCCTGTGACCTGCCAACTCTGTTCATCCATTATCTCTGCACACACATTCTCCCACCCAGAATGAAAGCCCTCTGAGACAGTAACCAGGGGGTTCACTCTTTAACCCCCTGGGCCCAGGACAGCGCCTGACTATGTAGTCACTCTTCCTCCAGAGCTCCAAGCAGCTGCTGACATGCAGCAGCTTTCAATCCATAAAATAAATAAATCCAGCAAATAAACGACTCTCTCAAGGATTTCTAGCCTTCCTTGATCCTCTGCTCCAACAGGTTTCTCCTGCCATTGAGTGATTGCTGAAGATAAAATCTGATGAAGTATCGAGAGGGTAAGGAATGGCCCTGCTGGTAGTGGGCGTCTGTGGAGTTTGCTGTGCAACTTCTCTTGGTAGCAGGATCTTGGTTTTCCCTTGGGAAGTGCATCCACTGGTTTGCATGGGTACTCCCTCCAGGTTCCAGAAGTAGGTGCGGGACTCAAGACTCACCAACGGAGGCACTGCCTCTCCCAGCCGTGTGTCCAATGCAGGGACCTGAGCTGAGACTACACAAGACCAGTGAGACTCAGCCCAGGTCTTGTGTAGACTGAATCAAAGAGAAAGATTCTCTTTTTGTGCAGATGGCTAAGCTGGCAGGAGATAAGTCTGGAGCTTCCAGGGGTTCCAGCAGGGAGAAGAGCCTGCCTCAGAATAAGGAAATTAATTCCTTTCAGAGGAAAGCCGAGCGGAGAGATGAAGAGAGAGAGGATGAATCCCAGGGTGATGGATTGAGTCCTGGGTCCCACCTGACGGAATCTGTGTCTCTCCCCAGGACTTGCCCTCTCCAAGTGAGCCAATACAAGCCCCACCCACACTTGCCTCATTTAGATAAGTCAGCTTAGGGGGGCTTTTGGCCACTACAGCAAAAGAATCCTGATGAATGCCCTAACCTGGGCACAGAAATTTCACTTCTAGGGATTTGTCCCAACAAAATAGCCTGAGAAGCAGAGGAAGGTACACGGACTAAGATGATTGCTGTTGTGCCCCCTGAGAGCCACTCCAACAGCCCCTCTGGAAAGCTTTCTCCCCGCCCACACTGAAGGACACGCTCCTCCTTTCCAAGGCGCTTCGGTGGCACCTCGTTCATGTCTCTTCCCCAGAGTTCGCAGAGAACGGGAATAACCCGTCACCAGAATGTCCCCACCTTCTAGGGTGGATACTACAAAAGGAGGCTCCATTCCCAGGAAGTTTTTAATTAGAGTACACTAGACTGTCCCGCACCGTCTACCCTCACAAGCAGGCCACCTGAGCAAATGTCAGACAGCACGCTGGGGACATTTTGAGACCTAGAAGGGCCTTTCCCAAGATCACACATAAGCCAGGACATGCTGGAAGCTTGATCCAGGAAAGTGAGCGGAGTTCAGGGGTGAGGGAGTCAAAGCTGCAAACCTTCCCCTAGAGCCCCTTCCGCACACGGCCACACCGCCTCATCTCCCCCCACCGCCGTGAGGCACCAGCCTCCTTTCAGGCCCTTGCTCATATTCCAAGGGGGCCGCAGCAGAAGCAGGGCCCACCGCCCCTTTATCACTCTGTCCCACGAGGGGAGGACAGCCTTTCATACGTGCCCCAGTGCATCTGAGTCTCAGCTGTGATGTTTAACAAGGTTGCTGAAGGTTCGAGAGTAACAGAAGAAAAGCTCAACATGGAGTAACCTACAGGCAAAATTGTCTGTGGCTTCTCTCTGAATCTGCAGGTCCAGTACACGTGTGAGGTCCCTTGGTGAACGTTGTCCTGCCTCACAGAGGCCAGCTCAGCTCAGTCCAGGCCCAAGGGACACAAGCCCAGCGGCAAAGGTGACTTTCCCTCCCTCAGTCCAAGACCCACCACCCATCACCCCAGCGCTTCCTTCTCCTCCCAGGATGAGTCACTTCCCTGATTAATTGAGAAGGGCATCTCCCAAGATCACACACCAGCCAGGCCAAGCTGGAAGCTTGGTCCAAGAAAGTGAGCGGAGTTCAGGAGTGAGGGAGTGAAAGCTGCCCTGGAGGAAAGCCCTGCAGGGTGGGGGTGGGGTGGCAGCAGGCCCTGCTCTCGCCCTGGCTGGGCCCTCAGGCTGCCCCGGCCCCATGGCATCCCCCAGGCCAAGGGTCAGCCCAAGGAGACCAGTGGGCTTCCTGCATGCTCACAGCAGACCATGCAGTGGAAGGAAGTCACTGATTGCCCAGAGATGATTTCAGAAGCAAGAGGAGGTGGCCAGGAGCAACAGCCAAACCACCAGCTTCCTTTGGGAGCTCATCTTTGCAGAATTAGGCAGGCTTCTTAGCCATAAATCTACTAGTTATTAATGCACACTCTGCCTGCTGGGGGGCTGAGCTGGGGCTGATGGAGGAGGGTAAGGAGGGTTTCAGTTAGAGAAGAAACTATACAGACTGAGGAGCCCAAGGGCTGGGAAGCCTGGATACCACCTGGTTCCTCTGCCTTCACCACACTCCTGGCCTCTCTCTGGGGCAAGGCTGGGGGATGGAATAAGTCCCCATAACTTCTTCAGGCTCAGCTGTCACCTAGCCTAGCAAGCTAGAGGCCTGGGTCTCCTTTGTCCTGCGGCCCCTTCCCTGGGCAGCCTTCTCTAAAGGCATCACTAAAGGCATCACACGTCATCTCCTAAAACTGGATTCCCTAAGGCTAGGACATGCCCCCTGGCACTCCAGATGATGCCCCCTGGACACTGTTTCTGGTGCCAGCATAGCCTGCAGAGATGCTAGCTGGGCCAGGCCCAGCCATGAGTGACAAAAAAAAAACAGTGTAGAAACTGACCTTCTTGTTTGAAATCAAATAGAAAAATTACAACGAGGGAGAATGAGAAGAACCAAGGAGGAGTCACCTCCTCCAATTAGGGTTAAACACTAGACGTAGATAGAAATTTTTTTCATTCAAAACTAGAGAGAGGGCCAGGCACAATAGCCTGTAATCCCAGCACTTTGGGAAGCTGAGGCGGGCCGATCACTTGAGCTCAGGAATTTGAAACCAGCCTGGGCAACATGGTGAAATCCCGTCTCTACAAAAAAAAAAAAAAAAAAAAAGATTAGCCACGTGTGGTAATACACACCTGTAGTCCCAGCTACCTGGGAGGCTGACGTAGGAGGATCACCTGAGACTGAGAGGTCAATGCTGGCACCACTGCGCTCCAGCCAAGGCAACAGAGTAAGACCCTGTCTCAAAGCAAACAAACAAAATGACTAGAAAGGGGGAAAATCCAACAACACAGGCTGCGAAATATGCTGCAATATAAAACAGAGGTTATAGCACTGTATGCCAAGGAGAAGAGCCTTCTTATGAGAACAATTTACTCAAGGAAACAAAGGGCATTTTTAGAAAGGCCTCAGCTTTTGTTTGCATTCATTGTTTGAATTGACTCATCTGTTTTCTGTCACTGAATAGTCTTTCCTTTGCTAGAATGACTCAGTACGCAGCCTTTTGAATCTGGCCTCTTTCACTTAGTATAAGTTTTCATCTCTTTTGAATAAATACCTGGAGGTGGAATTGCTGGGTCACATAGTGGATGTATATTTAGCTATAAACTCTGCTGTACTATTTGCCAAAGGGCCCGTACCATTTTGCACTTCTACTAGCATTACAAGAGAGTTCCAGTTCTTCTGCATCCTCAGGAACAGCATGGTCAGTTCGTTACTTTAGCCATCTTAGTAAGTATGTAATAGTATATCATCATGGTTTTACAAATTGACTCTATTTTTTTCTTTGAGATGGAGTCTCACTGTGTCACCCAGTTTGGGGTGCAGTGACGCAATCTCCACTCACTCCAACCTCCTCCTCCTGGGTTCAAGCGATTCTCCTGCCTCAGCCTCCCGAGTTGCTGGGACTACATGCACGTGCCACCATGCCCAGCTAATTTTTCGTATTTTTAGTAGAGACCGGGTTTCACCGTGTTAGCCAGGATGGTCTCGACCTCCTGACCTCATGATCCGCCCACCTCAGCCTCCCAGAGTGCTGGGATTACAGGCAGAGTCACCATGCCCAGCCAAACTGACTCTTTAAAACAAGTGATAAAGGGTGAAGTGACAAAGCTCCACCCGATATATTTTGAGTTTGGTCAGATGATTAGCTCTGGCCAATGGTATGTGAGCGAAGTGATCCTGTGAGGGTTTTGAGCCTCACACTGAAGCGTCATACAGTGTTTCTTCTTTGGCTCACAGGGAGCTTTGAATTCCATCGTGAAAATAACATGTCTCAGGTGGACTGGTCCAGAGTGAGTCGTGGAGCAGAGCCAGCCCGGTCAACATGCAGGCCACAGCCTCAGGCAGAACACCGCAACCAACACTCAGAATCGAAGTACTGATTGTCGTTTATCACAGTGTTTTGGCAGGCTTGTTATACAGCATGATTGTGGCAGTAGCTGACAAACACACTAGACAGTTTAAAGATAATATTTTAAGGTTTTTAACAGAGGATTAAGTGAATAAATTTATTTTTAAGTTGAATAAATTGAATTTAAAATGGGAGGAAAGTAATTGTTAAGGCAAAAGGTTTATATGAAAAGAACTCATTGGCTGAGTGGCAAGAATAAAAAGAGGGCTATATAAGGAAATACTGTAAATAATACACTATCTTCATTAGAAGCCTATAAAGATTTTTTACAATAGCATAAAAATGGAATTAGTAATGTGAAGAATAAGCTTTAAAAGTTTCTTCATAGTGCAAAAGAAAAAGGGGTTAAAAAACAGGTAAGAGAAATAATTGAGACCCAATATACAAATAATTAGTGCTGCTAAAATATATATAGGAACAGAACCAAAGCAATAATCAAGGATATAACAGAAGACATGTGTTCTGTGTTTGAAAGCAATCTCTAAATAGCAGACAAAAATATTGAAAAAAATTAAACATATTCTACTTAAATATATACTAGTTAAATTTAATTTTTTAACAGAAAAGACTTGGTTTCTGCAAAGAAAAAATAAAATTGGGCTTAGACTTATGCTCTAGAACTACACTGTCCAATACAGTGGCCACCATCCACATAGGATTATTCAGTACTTGCAATGTGGCTAGTCTGAACTGAAATACTGAAAGTGTAAAACACATACCAGATTGTGAATACATACTGAAAAATTAAAATTGTAAAATATCTCAATAATTTTTATGTTGATTATATGTTGAAATGATAATGTTTTGGATATGTTGAATCTAATAAAATATATTCATTTAATCTGTTTGTTTTTACTTTTTTAATGTGGGTACTAGAAATTTTTACATTACACATGTGGCTTGCATTATATTTTTAATATAAAGTACTGCTCTAAAATAGGGGTTGGCAAACTATGGCCTACAGGCCAATTCCGGCCCACCACCTGCTTTTGTAAATAAAGTTCTATTGGGACACAGCCATGCTCATTTGTTTACATATTGTCTATGGCTTTTCTATACCACAATGGCAGAATCGAGTGTCCAGCACAGCACAAACCATAAAGCAGAAAAAGCATTAAATATTTATTATCTGACCATTTTCAGCAAGTTTGCCAACCTTTGCTTTAGACTCATAAGATGGTGTTGAAATTTCAAGCAAGTTTTGAGATTAAAAGGTAATGTAGCCAGGTGCGGTGGCTCACACCTGTAATCCCAGTGCTTTGGGAGGCCAAGGTGGACAGATCATGAGGTCAGGAGTTCAAGACCAGCCTGGCCAGCATGGTGAAACCCCATCTGTACTAAAAACACAAAAATTAGCCAGGTATGGTGGCATGCGCCTGTAATCCCAGCTACTTGGGAGGCTGAGATATGAGAGTCGCTTGACCCCAGGAGGCAGAGGTTGCAGTGAGCTGAGATCACACCACTGCACTGCAGGCTGGGTGACAGAGCGAGACTCTGTCTCAAAAAATAAAAATAAAAATAAAAATAAAAAGTAACGTAATGTCTAAATAAAGCTAAGTTCTCAATTATATGTGTTTCCCCCCTTTCAGATTGGCAGAGATTTCTTTCCTTCCTTTCTTTTTTCTTTCTAACTTTCTTTTTCCTTTCCCTCTTTTTTAAAAGATAAAACCTGATCTAGATAACAACCTGAGGGAAATGGACACTTTTATAGCCTGTTGAGAGAGTATAAATCAGTACTATCTTTCTAGATGGCAGTTTGTTAATAGGTATCAATACCGGATCTAAGGTTCATAGGTGGAATTCAAGGGCAGTCTATGAACCTGAGCAGAAAATTTTTGCATATTTATTTCTACTAAACCCTAACTGAAATTTAGCATTTCTTTTAGTTATGAATATAGGAGTGGTTGGCAGAAAATGGTCCCCAAAGATATCCATGCCCAATTCCTGGAATCTGTGACTGTGGGACCTAACAAGGCAAAAAGGACTTTACAGATGGGATGAAATCAAGGATCCTGAGATCGGGAGATGGTCCTGGATTATCCTAGCGGGCCCAGTGTAATCACAGGGGTCCTTATGAGAGGGAGGGTGGAGAGTCAGAGCCCGAGAAGGAGACATGACGGCAGAAGCAGAGGTCGGAATGATGCAGGTCCATGAGTCAAGGAATGCAAGAAGCTTCCAGAAGCTGGAAAAGACAAGGAAATGGAGTCTCCCTTCGGGCCTCCAAAGGAAACACAGCCCCCCACACACCTTGCTTTTAGTCCATTGATACTGACTTCAGACTTCTAACAGAAGTCTTCTAGCAGAAATGTGACACAATAAAGTAAGTTTGTGGTAATAAATGAAGCAGCAATGGGAAACAAATACAGCTGGAAACAAACAACAGTGGAATTAGCACCTTGTCACCAACAGAAATCACAGATATTTTTATTTCAGATTACAGTTACTGCAAGTATCTCAAAATATTATTTACATTCATCTTAACTTGAAATTTTTAGTAGTTAATAGACCTGCTGCTAAATCTTGATCTTAAAAGAATACATATATCACCATGTCTGAGTTTTATAATAGTTTGATAATTGCATGCCACATAATTGGCTTCTTTTGTAATCTATGTATCTTATTTTATGCACTGAAAACACTACTCTGCGAGGGAATCTGTGAGTTTTACCAGACTACCAGTGGTGTTCATGGCACAAATATGTTAAAAACTCTTACTATGAATATTCCTCAGTTTATTTCATCATTCTTCCATAAAAAGATAATGAAGATTTTTACAACTGTTTAACCTCACAAAGATGGAGAAACATCTTATATCTGCCTTTTTTTGCACATGTGAGAGTAATTCTTAGGGAGGGTAAATTCCAAGGAGTGGAATTGCTACATCAAAGAGCCTGTGTATTTTTTATTTTAATGGATTCTGCCCAGCTGCCTTCTGTGATGCCAGTTACATTCACCTCTGCCGTGTATGATTGTACCCCTTCCCTATGTCCTAGCCAACCCACTGCTTGGTATTTTCTAACCAAATGAGTGAAGATTATCTCACTGCCCTTTTAGTTTTTATAACCCTGATTATCAAAATATTTTAAACTTTTTTTGGCCATTTTTCCCCTCTGTGAATTGCCATTTCATATCTTTTGCCCTGTTTTGTACTAATTTTGCTTTATTTTTCTTTTGACTTGTGGAATCTCATTTATTCTGATTATTTTCTATTATACATATTGCAAGTATTTTCTCCTAGTCGATTGCTTTACCTGGCTTGGTTTATGACATCTTTGTCTTAGGGAAGTTTTAAACTTGGAGGTAGACAGAATAAACCACCTTTTTTTGTTGCTTCTGCATTTTTATCTTAAGAGACTCCTGTCTACTCAACTGTTATAAACATATCCTCCAACATTTTCTAATATTTGTTTAGTTTATTTTGAAGATTGAATGTTTAATTTATCTGAAATTTGTTTTGTGCATGATATAAAGTAAGAATTTACATTTATTTATTTTCTGGATAACTAGCCAGAAACATTACTTATCCTTCTTCACTTAAATGGCCACTTTAATCCTATACTAAATTCACATATACCTTAATTTAATAAGCATTTATTGAGTTCCTGCTCTTTGCCAGGCATTATTCTAGGCAATGAAGATACAGCAGTGAACAAGACAGACACACACACAAAAGCATTAAAAAGAAAAAAAGCATTAAACTCAATGAGAATGCAAAATTATATAATCAATTTTGACAAGAAATACAACTGAATTAAATTTCCCTTTGGAAAAAAGGACTCATGGTTTGGGTTTGTTAATTTAATTACATTATTGTCCAAGAATGATCAATAGACCGGAGGAACCTAACAGAAAGCTTAGAAACAGATCCTAGCACTTAAAAAACTTCAGTAGGTGATAAGGTACTCTTCCAAATGAATGGTAAAATAATTGTTTTTTTTATTTCAATAGATTTTGGGGCACAGGTGGTTTTTGGCTACATGGATAAGTTCTCTAGTGGTGATTTCAGAGATTTAGTGCACCTGTCACCCAAGCAGTGTACACCATACCCAATATGAAGTCCTTTATCCTTCTCCCCACAGTCCTTTTTTTTTTGAGACAGAGTCTCGCTCTGTCTCACAGGCTGGAGTGCAGTGGTGCGATCTTGGCTCACTACAACCTCCACCTCCTGGCTTCAGGCGATTCTCTTGCCTCAGCCTCCTGAGTACTTGGGATTACAGGCACACACCACCATGCCTGGCTAATTTTTTTTGGATTTTTAGTAGAGACAGGGTTTCACTGTGTTGGCCAGACTGGTCTCGAACTCCTGACCTCGGGTAATCTGCCCACGTCGGCCTCCCAAAGTGCTGGGATTATAGACATGAGCCACTGCACCCGGCCCCCAAAGTCCATTATATCACTCTTATGACTTTGTATCTTCATAGCTTAGCTCCCACTTATAAGTGAGAACATGTGACATTTGGTTTTCCCTTCCTGAATTACCTCACTTAGAATAATGGTGTCCAGCTCCATCCAAGTTGCTGCAAAGGGTGTTGTTTCATACTTTTTAATGGCTAAGTAGCATTCTATCATATATTTATACCACATTTTCTTTATCCACTCATTGGCCGATGGGCACTTAGGTTGGTTCCATATCTTTGCAATTGCAAATTGTGCTGCTATAAATATGTGTGTGCGTGTGTCTTTTTCAGATGATGACTTCTTATCCTTTGGGTAGATACCGAGTAGCAGAATTGCTGGATCAAATGGTAGACTTACTTTTAGTTCTGTAAGGAGTATCCATCCTGGTCATATTAATTTACATTCCCACCAGCAGTGTAAATGTGCTCCCTTTCACCACATCCACGCCAATATTTTTTTTGACTTTTTAATTACGGCCAATAATAGATTTTTTTTAACACATGGTGTTGGAACAAATTATTTACCATTTGGAGGGGGAAATAATCTGATCCTTACCTCACCTCCATCAAAATAAATTCTAGATGGATAAGGAAGTTTAATCTATTAGATTTTAGATGAATAGGAAGAAAATATGGGTGAATATTCACCTGACTTTGGAGTGAGGAAAGTATTTCAAAGCACTCTTTTCTTTAGAAAGAAGAAAGCACAAAAAAAAGAATAACTAATCTAAAAACATAAAAATCAGGCCGGGCGTGGTGGCTCATGCCTGTAATCCCAGCACTTCGGGAGGCCAAGGCAAGCGGATCACAAGGTCAAGAGATCAACACCATCCTTGTCAACATGGTAAAACCCTATCTCTACTAAAAAAATACAGGTGCATACTATGCGCCTGTAGTCCCAGCTGCTCATGAGGCTGAGGCAGGAGAATCACTTGAACCTGAGAGGCAGAGGTTGCAGTGAGCAGAGATCATGCCACTGCACTCCAGCCTGGCAACAGAGCGAGACTCCATCTAAAAAAAAAAAAAAAGAAAGAAAAGAAAAAAAATCAAACCATTACATATATCAAAATATCATAAACAAAGTTAAAAATCAAACAACACACTAGGAAACTAGGAAATAATATTTGTAACATACATCACAGACAAGTGAATAACTCTTACAAATCAATAAGAAATTCCAGAAACCCCATTAAAAAAAGGAGCAAAGGACATAAATAAGAAATGTACGATAGAAAACTACAAATAGCCAATAAATATATGAAAAATTTCAGTATCACTAGTAATAAAAGAAATCAAAATTAAAACAATGAGACATATATTTTGCCTGTCATCTTAACCAAGCTTTTAAAAAATCATAGTACTTAGGGCTGGCACTGGTTCAGAGGAAAGGAAACTGTTCTACCTTATGGTGGGAGTATGAATTGTCACAATCATTCTGTGAGGCAATTTATTTATATGGATCAAAGACTTTAAAATGTCCATACTCTTTGATAAGGCAATTCCATTTATAACCATTTCTCCTAGGGAAATCATTAGAAATGTACACAAAGATTTATATCCAAGGAGGTTCCTGGCAGCATAGTATACAATAACAAAAAAAAAATTAAAGCAAACAAAAAATATGAAGACAATTGATTTACAATCTCCAACACTAGGGGATTAGTTAAATAGATTATGTTAGATTCATATGATGGAATGCTATGTGGTCATTAAAAATCATGTTTTCAAATCATATTTAATTTTGAGGGAAAATGCCCTAGGTGTAAAGGCAAGTGGAAATAAAAAGAATACTAGATTGCATCAATTGTATGTATGTATGATAGATTTCACCAATAAGACTGCTCAATTCTGTGCCCACTTCCACCCACCCCCAACTTTCTGCTGCTTCTGCTGGGTACTGCATCTTCCCCAGCACTGCCTTCTCTCCTGGGTGTCTCCGCCACTCCTATAAGATAACACCACCTTTGCTGGGCATGGCCATTCTCAGCAGGTGCCATTACCCCCAAAAAGGCTCCCAATATGTTCAGCCAAACTACTATCAGTGCAAGTGGAATCATCTAGTACTACAGGACCTTCAAGTTCTGGAATCCCAACTTGAGGTAGCCAGATGAAAAGAAGAGCATCTTGGGTGACATGTCCAAACCGTGGGAAGTAACGAGGTGTAGTTGGAGTACAGGAATGACCAGAACCAGGATTTGGATGCCCTCTAACAACCCCCACCACTCCATTTCTCACCTCCACTTCTCTTAATGGATTAGCTCTGCCTCCTGCTACTCAGATTGCTCTCTCCCACAAGGTGGGGGAGGTCCACCAACCCCACACTAACTTAGAGGATGACAGCTCATGCTGTTGCCTTCAAAGGATTGGCTTTCCTCTGTTTGTTCCAAATAAAAATTCTCAGGGAAAGTTCCTGATTGGCTGGACCTGGGTCATGTGATCACTTGTGTGACTATGAAGGTGAATGGCTTTTCTCTGTTTGTTCCAAATAAAAATTCTCAGGGAAAGTTCCTGATTGGCTGGACCTGGGTCATGTGATCACTTGTGTGACTATAAGGATGAATACCATGATTGGTAGCTCCCACTCAAACCACAGGGTAGCATGGGATAGGAGATGAAGCAGCTCCAAGAAGAAGGGAACAGGTGCAGGCAGGCAGGCTTTTCGTCTGTTCTTCTCTTGGGGAAGAGGGTATGCCAAGAGTTCTGTCGATGTCCCCAAGGACTTATAGAGCTTTTAGTCAGTGTTGTTTCATTTTTGCTTAATTCCTGTCTATCTTCCCAGGGGCATACATAGACATTCATAGGTCAGGCCCATGGGAAAACCTGAGTTATAGTTCCCACTATATGCTCAGCCTCACCTCTCCCATCTGGCCCTACAGCCTTATAACCACTTCTATTCATTGTATACATTTTGTGTGCCAAGCCCTCAAAGTACTTAACCTGCCTATTACCAGCAAGGGCCCAGCTCAGCAGGTGGGGGTAAAAATGCAGACACATCTGTCAGTAAGTTTCCAATTATTTAAGTGCCCACCAATATTAATCGCACAGTTCAGTGACTCCATCTCAAGGCCTCAATCCTCATCGCCCCTGTGTTATTCAAAAGCCCTAAGGAGTCAAACTTGCTTCCAAACACCAGTAGAGTGAGAAACAGAATGTTCACGTTAAAGACTATTCCTGCCTGCCCGGCGCAACCTGTCCATGCACAGGTGTAATTCCTGCTAGCACCACCTGAGCATCCAGGGTACCAGCTCTTTTATTATGCAACACACACACACACACACACACACACACACACACACACACGTCCTCCTACCTCAGTTAGTTTGCCTGTTGGCCTTATATTTGCATTACTTCGAGGAAGCCTCGCATAGATTCCCCATACAGAGGAGCTCTGCTCCATTTCTGTCTCTGGTCTATACAGAGAAATCGCTGATAGCTTCTAGATAGGAAAATACTGCCACTTGTGCCTTGTTAACAGGTATTATTATTTCATGCAACCGTCTTAAACAGCTGGTGAATTGGGCTCCACTATTATCCCACATCTTATAGATTAGGAAGCAGGAAAATGGGCCCAAGTCCACCCACCCACCCATGGTGGAGCCGATATTCAGACCCGGAGCCGGCCCTGCCTGGCTGCCTCTTACCGCAGGGTAAGTTTTCTTCCAGGAAGCACTTCAGTCCCAGAAGAAATGGTGGTGGCCCTGTGTCACCAGCTCATCAGCTATGCCAGAGCACGGCTGAATTCCAGAGCAGGACACACTCTGCACAGGCTGAGAAGTCCCCTGCACGCTGCATCGTGTCTAGGGAAAGAAGAGGGGAAAACACGAGGCAATGTTAACCATACATGTTGCTAGTTGGCGAGACTGTGGATCATTTTTATTTCCTTCGTTATGCTCTTCTAAATTTTCCAGGCTTCCAAAAAAAAACATGGATTGCTTTTATCATCCAAATAATGTGAAAGGGCATACATGTGTACCCTTTCATGTTAGACATGTATTTAAGTATTAAACTTTCTGCACCCTAATACTAGTAAGTGCTAGTGCTTCTCCATCTTCTCCAAATCTCAGTGCTGTCCTTCAAAACACCCTGTCTGTCTATCTGTCTGCCTGTGAACGCTGATTTAATCTCTGCTTTCTGTGTGTTGGGATGATTGTCTGGAGCCCTCCGCAAGTAACAGCCATGCTCTCAACCATGCAGCACTTCACACCCATGGACTATTTCCACGGACCCTCTGGAGCAGGCATCAACATTTCCCTTTGACGGATAAGAAAACTGGGGCTCAGGGACATGAAGTGCCTTCCACAAGTTCACCTTGTTAATGGGGCCTCTCTACCCCTTCCCACATCAAAGGCAGTCTGCCGTTAGTAGAAGTGGGATGGAGCGCAGCCTTGTGAGGAAGGGCCTTGGTTTTGGAGTCAGCAGACCTAAGTTGAGATCCTGACTTGGTCCTCACAAGCCGTGTGTCCTGGACACATGAACTTCCCTTCTCCAGATCTCTATTTCCTCATCTGTAAAATGGGAGTAATTAAAAGTGCTTGCTTCATGAAGTTATTGTAAGAAAGAAAAACTACACTGTCCTTCATATCGAAATGGCTACTAAAAATACAAAAATTAGCCAGGCGTGGTGGCACATGCCTGAAATCCCAGCTACTCAGGAGCTGAGGCAGGAGAATCACTTGAACCCGGGAAGCAGACGTTACAGTGAGCAGAGATCTCGCCAGTGAACTCCAGCCTGGGCATCGCAGCAAAACTCTGTCTCAAAAAAAAAATGTCTATAATAATTTTCTAAGCAGAAAAATCACAGGTGTTGGCAAGAATATGGAGAAACTTGAGCCCTCACACATTGCTAGTGGGATTGTAAAGTCGTGCAGCTGTTATGGAAAACAGTTTGGTGGTTACTCAAAAAGTTAAACATAGAATAATCATAAGACCCAGCAATTCTGCTCCTAAATATATAACCCAGACAACCGAAAACAAGTGCTCAAACAAAACTTTGTACATGAATGTTCATAGCAGCACTATTCATAATAGCCAAAAGGCATTAAAAAATATATATCCATCAACTGATGAATGGATACACAGAATGTGGTATATCCATAAAATGGAATATAATTCAGCCATAAAAAAGGAAAGGCTGGCTCGATGGGTGGAGCCAAGATGGCCGAACAGGAACAGCTCCGGTCTACAGCTCCCAGCCTGAGTGACACAGAAGACAGGTGATTTCTGCATTTCTGTTTTAGGTACCGGTTTCATCTCACTAGGGAGTGCCAAACAGTGGGTGCAGGACAGTCGGTGAAGCGCACTGTGCGCGAGCCGAAGCAGGGGGAGGCATTGCCTCACTCGGAAAGTGCAAGGGGTCAGGGAGTTCCCTTTCCTAGTCAAAGAAAGGGGTAACAGACGGCACCTGGAATATCGGGTCAGTCCCACCCTAATACTGCGCTTTTCCAACGGGCCCGGAAAACGGCACACTAGGAGATTGTGTCCCGCACCTGGCTCGGAGGGTCCTATGCCCACGGAGTCTCGCTGATTGCTAGCACAGCAGTCTGAGATCAAGCTGCAAGGCGGCAGCGAGGCTCGGGGAGGGGCGCCCGCCATTGCCCAGGCTTGCTTAGGTAAACAAAGCAGCCAGGAAGCTCGAACTGGGTGGAGCCCACCACAGCTCAAGGAGGCCTGCCTGCCTCTGTAGGCTCCACCTCTGGGGGCAGGGCACAGACAAACAAAAAGTCAGCAGGAACCTCCACAGACTTAAATGTCCCCGTCTGACTGACAGCTTTGAAGAGAGTAGTGGTTCTCCCAGCACGCAGCTGGAGATCTGAGAACGGACAGACTGCCTCCTAAAGTGGGTCCCTCGCCCCTGAGCAGCCTAACTGGGAGGCATCCCCCCCAGTAGGGACAGACTGACACCTCACTCGGCCGGGTACTCCTCTGAGACAAAACTTTCAGAGGAACTATCAGACAGCTGAATTTGTGGTCTCACGAAAATCCACTGTTCTGCAGCCACCGCTGCTGACACCCAGCCACACAGGGTCTGGAGTGGACCTCTAGTAAGCTCCAACAGACCTGCAGCTGAGGGTCCTGTCTGGTAGAAGGAAAACTAACAAACAGAAAGGACATCCACACCAAAAACCCATCTGTACATCACCATCATCAAAGACCAAAAGTAGATAAAACCACAAAGATGGGGAAAAAACAGAGCAGAAAAACTGGAAACTCTAAAAAGCAGAGCACCTCTCCTCCTCCAAAGGAACACAGTTCCTCACCAGCAACGGAACAAAGCTGGATGGAGGATGACTTTGACGAGTTGAGAGAAGAAGGCTTCAGACGATCAAACTACTCTGAGCTATGGGAGGAAATTCAAAACAATAGCAAAGAAGTTAAAAACTTTGAAAAAAATTAGAAGAATGGATAACTAGAATAACCAATGGAGAGAAGGGCTTAAAGGAGCTGATGGAGCTGAAAGCCAAGTTTCGAGAACTATGTGAAGATTGCAGAAGCCTCAGTAGCAGATGCAATCAACTGGAAGAAAGGGTATCGCTGATGGAAGATGAAATGAATGAAATGAAGCAAGAAGGGAAGTTTAGAGAAAAAAGAATAAAAAGAAATGAACAAAGCCTCCAAGAAATTTGGGACTATGTGAAAAGACCAAACCTACGTCTGATTGGTGTACCTGAAAATGACGGGGAGAATGGAACCAAGTTGGAAAACACTCTGCAAGATATTATCCAGGAGAACTTCCCCAATCTAGCAAGGCAGGCCAACATTCAGATTCAGGAAATACAGAGAACGCCACAAAGATACTCCTCGAGAAGAGCAACTCCAAGACACATAATTGTCAGATTCACCAAAGTTGAAATGAAGGAAAAAATGTTAAGGGCAGCCAGAGAGAAAGGTCGGGTTACCCACAAAGGGAAGCCCATCAGACTAACAGCTGATCTCTCGGCAGAAACTCTACAAGCCAGAAGAGAGTGGGGGCCGATATTCAACATTCTTAAAGAAAAGAATTTTCAACCCAGAATTTCATATCCAGCCAAACTAAGCTTCATAAGTGAAGGAGAAATAAAATACTTTACAGACAAGCAAACGCTGAGTGATTTTGTCACCACCAGGCCTGCCCTAAAAGAGCTCCTGAAGGAAGCACTAAACATGGAAAAGAACAACCGGTACCAGCCACTGCAAAAACATGCCAAATTGTAAAGACCATCGAGGCTAGGAAGAAACTGCATCAACTAACGAGCAAAATAACCAACTAACATCACAATGACAGGATCAGATTCACACATAACAATATTAACATTAAATGTAAATGGGCTAAATGCTCCAATTAAAAGACACAGACTGGCAAACTGGATAAGGAGTCAGGACCCATCAGTGTGCTGTATTCAGGAAACCCATCTCACGTGCAAAGACACACATAGACTCAAAATAAAGGGATGGAGGAAGATCTATCAAGCAAATGGAAAACAAAAAAAGGCAGGGGTTGCAATCCTAGTCTCTGATAAAATAGACTTTAAACCAACAAAGATCAAAAGAGACAAAGAAGGCCATTACATAATGGTAAAGGGATCAATTCAACAAGAAGAGCTAACTATCCTAAATATATATGCACCCAACACAGGAGCACCCAGATTCATAAAGCAAGTCCTGAGTGACCTACAAAGGGACTTAAACTCCCACACAATAATAATGGGAGATTTTAACACTCCACTGTCAACATTAGACAGATCAACGAGACAGAAAGTTAACAAGGATATCCAGGAATTGAACTCAGCTCTACACAAAGTGGACCTAATAGACATCTACAGAACTCTCCACCCCAAATCAACAGAATATACATTTTTTTCAGCACCACACCACACCTATTCCAAAATTGACCACATAGTTGGAAGTAAAGCTCTCCTCAGCAAATGTAAAAGAACAGAAATTATAACAAACTGTCTCTCAGACCACAGTGCAATCAAACTTAGAACTCAGGATTAAGAAACTCACTCAAAACCGCTCAACTACATGGAAACTGAACAACCTGCTCCTGAATGACTATTGGGTACATAGTGAAATGAAGGCAGAAATAAAGATGTTCTTTGAAACCAACGAGAACAAAGACACAACATACCAGAATCTCTGGGACACATTCAAAGCAGTGTGTAGAGGGAAATTTATAGCACTAAATGCCCACAAGAGAAAGCAGGAAAGATCCAAAATTGACACCCTAACATCGCAATTAAAAGAACTAGAAAAGCAAGAGCAAACACATTCAAAAGCTAGCAGAAGGCTAGAAATAACTACAATCAGAGCAGAACTGAAGGAAATAGAGACACAAAAAACCCTTCAAAAAATTAATGAATCCAGGAGCTGGTTTTTTGAAAAGATCAACAAAATTGATAGACCGCTAGCAAGACTAATAAAGAAGAAAAGAGAGAAGAATCAAATAGATGCAATAAAAAATGAAAAAGGGGATATCACCACAGATCCCGCAGAAATACAATCTACCATCAGAGAATACTACAAACACCTCTATGCAAATAAACTAGAAAATCTAGAAGAAATGGATAAATTCCTCGACAAATACACCCTCCCAAGACTAAATCAGGAAGAAGTTGAAGCTCTGAATAGACTAATAACAGGTTCTGAAATTGTGGCAATAATCAATAGCTTACCAACCAAAAAGAGTCCAGGACCTGATGGTTTCACAGCCGAATTCTACCAGAGGTACAAGGAGGAACTGGTACCATTCCTTCTGAAACTATTCCAATCGATAGAAAAAGAGGGAATCCTCCCTAACACATTTTATGAGGCCAGCATCGTCCTGATACCAAAGCCTGGCAGAGACATAACCAAAAAAGAGAATTTCAGACCAATATCCTTGATGAACATTGATGCAAAAATCCCCAATAAAATACTGGCAAACCGAATCCAGCAGCACATCAAAAACCTTATCCACCATAATCGAGTGGGCTTCATCCCTGGGATGCAAGGCTGGTTCAACATACACAAATCAATAAATGTAATCCAGCATATAAACAGAACCAAAGACAAAAACCACATGATTATCTCAATAGATGCAGAAAAGGCCTTTGACAAAATTCAACAACCCTTCATGCTAAAAACTCTCAATAAATTAGGTATTGATGGGACGTATCTCAAAATAATAAGAGCTATCTATGACAAACCCACAGCCAATATCATACTGAATGGGCAAAAACTGGAAGCATTCCCTCTGAAAACTGGCACAAGACAGGGATGCCCTCTCTCACCGCTCCTATTCAACATAGTGCTGGAAGTTCTGGCCAGAGCAATCAGGCAGGAGAAGGAAATAAAGGGTATTCAATTAGGAAAAGAGGAAGTCAAATTGTCCCTGTTTGCAGATGACATGATTGTATATCTAGAAAACCCCACTGTCTCAGCCCAAAATCTCCTTAAGCTGATTAGCAACTTCAGCAAAGTCTCAGGATACAAAATCAATGTACAAAAATCACAAGCATTCTTGTACACCAATCACAGACAAACAGAGAGCCAAACCATGAGTGAACTCCCATTCACAATTGCTTCAAAGAGAATAAAATACCTAGGAATCCAACTTACAAGGGATGTGAAGGACCTCTTCAAGGAGAACTACAAACCACTGCTCAATGAAATAAAAGAGGATACAAACAAATGGAAGAACATTCCACGCTCATGGGTTGGAAGAATCAATATCGTGAAAATGGCCATACTGCCCAAGGTAATTTATAGATTCAATGCCATCCCCATCAAGCTACCAATGACTTTCTTCACAGAATTGGAAAAAACTACTTTAAAGTTCATATGGAACCAAAAAAGAGCCCGCATCGCCAAGTCAATCCTAAGCCAAAAGAACAAAGCTGGAGGCATCACGCTACCTGACTTCAAACTATACTACAAGGCTACAGTAACCAAAACAGCATGGTACTGGTACCACAACAGAGACATAGATCAATGGAACAGAACAGAGCCCTCAGAAATGATGCCACATATCTACAACTATCTGATCTTTGACAAACCTGACAAAAACAAGCAATGGGGAAAGGATTCCCTATTTAATAAATGGTGCTGGGAAAACTGGCTAGCCATATGTAGAAAGCTGAAACTGGATCTCTTCCTTACACCTTATACAAAAATTAATTCAAGATGGATTAAAGACTTAAATGTTAGACCTAAAACCATTAAAATCCTACAAGAAAACCTAGGCAATACCATTCAGGACATAGGTGTGGGCAAGGACTTCATGTCTAAAACACCAAAAGCAATGGCAACAAAAGCCAAAATTGACAAATGGGATCTAATTAAATTAAAGAGCTTCTGCACAGCAAAAGAAACTACCATCAGAGTGAACAGGCAACCTACAGAATGGGAGAAAATTTTTGCAACCTACTCATCTGACAAAGGGCTAATATCCAGAATCTACAATGAACTCAAACAAATTTACAAGAAAAAAACAAACAACCCCATCAACAAGTGGGCAAAGGACATGAACAGACACTTCTCAAAAGAAGACATTTATGCAGCCAAAAAACACATGAAGAAATGCTCATCATCACTGGCCATCAGAGAAATGCAAATCAAAACCACAGTGAGATACCATCTCACACAGTTAGAATGGCCATCATTAAAAAATCAGGAAACAACAGGTGCTGGAGAGGATGTGGAGAAATAGGAACACTTTTACACTGTTGGTGGGACTGTAAACTAGTTCAACCATTGTGGAAGTCAGTGTGGCGATTCCTCAGGGATCTCGAACTAGAAATACCATTTGACCCAGCCATCCCATTACTGGGTATATACCCAAAGGACTATAAATCATGCTGCTATAAAGACACATGCACACGTATGTTTATTGTGGCACTATTCACAATAGCAAAGAGTTGGAACCAACCCAAATGTCCATCAACAATAGACTGGATTAAGAAAATGTGGCACATATACACCATGGAATACTATGCAGCCATAAAAAATGATGAGTTCATGTCCTTTGTAGGGACATGGATGAAACTGGAAAACATCATTCTCAGTAAACTATCACAAGGACAAAAAACCAAACACCGCATGTTCTCACTCATAGGTGGGAATTGAACAATGAGAACTCATGGACACGGGAAGGGGAACATCACACTCCAGGGACTGTTGTGGGGTTGGGGGAGCGGGGAGGGACAGCATTAGGAGATATACCTAATGCTAAATGACGAGTTAATGGGTGCAGGAAATCAACATGGCACATGGATACATATGTAACAAACCTGCACATTGTGCACATGTACCCTAAAACCTAAAGTATAATAAAAAAAAAAGAAAAAAAAAAAAGGAAAGGCTGCTACATGCAACAACATGGATGATCCTCAAAGACAGTATGCTAAGTGGAAGAAACTGAACTCAAAAGGCCACATATTACATGATTCCTTTCACATGAAATACCCAGAATAGGCAAATCCAGAGACAAAACATCCTAGTGGTTGCCAGGGGCTAGAGGGAAGAGGGAATGGGCAGGGACGGCTGAATGGGTATGGGTTGATGAAAACGTGGTAGAACTTGATATTAGTGATAGTTACACAATTATGTGACTGTATTTAATGCCACCAAATTGCACACTTAAAATGGTTACAATGGTAAATTTTATATTATATGTATTTTACCATAATAAAAAATAAGAGACAATGTCAGTGGAACTCACAGTGCTGACCCTGGCCTGTAGTAAGTGCAATAGGAGCTACTGTTTCAGGCAGATGGCAGAGACAGAACTTCTGAACTCCAAGCAGCCAGCTTCTCCCATGGGCTGGACAGGAGGGGATGATGAGGGACTTCCCCAGGCTGAGGCTTCAGCTCCAGACCCCAGCCACTGTCTGAGGGCCTGAGCTGGATCAGGAGGAGCTCTGGAGCCTCAGTCTGCATCCTGGGTGGCTCTGAGCTGAAAACAGCAGACAGACCTGGCAGCTTCCTTGGCACCTTCCCCCACCTTTGCACCCCAAATGCCTGCCCCTAAAGCTCAGGCAAGAACAGGAGACAGAAAGAAGTAGAAAAGAATGCTTGTCCCAACACCTGGTGCAGAAGCAGCCTAACCATCCACCTCTTGCTCTCCAGGAGAGGTATAGCCCCTGACCAAGAGGGCCAGACCTGCCTCAACGCATTGGATGCCCTGGAAATGCTCACTTGAGATGAACCCAACAGCTCTAGCCTCCCAAGAGCCTTAAAGGCAGAGGTGAGCGGGGGGAGAGAGAGAGGCCTTGAGCGGAAGACTTGAACCTCTGTCTCCGGCAGGTGAAGCACAGTGGCCAGTAAGAGTCATTGCCCTCAATCCCAGCTCACCCTGGGAGCCATGGGCAGAGGAAGCAATGCAGTGAGTCACACCACATGGGTCTTCGTTCATGCCAGCAGCACCGAGGACAGCACAGGAGAGGCCCTCCTGACAGAGTTCACCCCAGGAGATCCTCAGGGCCAGGACAGCCACTCCCCCTGAGACCTCCCAGGTTAAGCAGGCTGCCCAGGGCCCAGAGTTTGCCTGTTTTCTTCCCACCTACCTCCCTTCCTTCCTTCCTCCCTCCCTCCCTTCCCTCCTTCCTTCCTTCCCTCCTTCCTTCCTTCCCTCCTTCCTTCCTCCCTCCCTCCCTTCCCTCCTTCCTTCCTTCCTTCCTTCCCTCCTTCCCTCCTTCCTTCCTTCCTTCCCTCCTTCCTTCCTTCCTTCCCTCCTTCCTTCCTTCCTTCACTACATCCTTCCTTCCTTCCTTCCTCCCTCCTTCCTTCCTTCCAAGTACACTGCCCCTCCCCCAAAAGAGAGATTCAGGATGCTGGAGGGAGAATGAAACCATTGAGTCAGGAGCCCCCTTCCTCTCAGCCTGCAGAGCCCATAGGCAATTCCCATCTGAGTCCAGGGGGCGAGCAATTCTGCACTCAGAGAGCGAGGCTAATGCTCCGTATTCCATTAACCTGGTGCGTGGCTGGCAGGAGGCTGCCAGGTGTCCGGGGGTGAGGCAGAGGAAAAAAACCTCCTGCTTTTCTTCCTGGCTTCAAAATGAAGGAAAGTCTACAATTCTCCACCAGGAGCCAGAAGCCCTTTTCTTACCTGTGATAATGGTGAGGGTTTGTTTTCTTTCATTTAGACTCTCCCAAACTTAATTTAAAGTTTCTCTCTTTTAAATATGTCCTGGCTGCAGAGTGAACAGCAAGGAGCTGCCAAAGGAAAGTGGAGAGAGAGAGATGATTGCCGGAGCAGATATTGCAGCAGCTGAAATGAAAAACTGTCCCTGGGAGAGCTTGAGGGAGGGAGGAGAGCGCTCAGGGAGTGAGATGGGGAGTACAGGATGGAGGGGGACCCCAGGGAACAGGGAAGGCCCAAAGAACCCTAGCCAGCCAGTATTTATTGGGTGTTGATTCCCCAAAGCCCATTTTCTAACATCACCCGGATTTGAGGGGTGGGGGCAGGGAGTAACCTCTCCCACCTTGAGTATTGTCTCAGCAGGAAGAAGATTCCAGGTAATTACTTTCTGGTCTGAAAGCTGAGCTTTCCTTTCTCCTGACCCTAGCACAGCCAGGGATTGGACTTGGGGCCTCAGCTCCCCTCCCAGGTGACTCTTGAGGGATGCTGGCAGAGCAGGAGGCTGAGGGTCAGCCTTGGCCACAGCTGCATACCCCCAGCCTGTGCCAGCCTCAAGACCACCTTCTGTTCCCCGGGCTCACCATCATCATCTTAGTTTCTGCCTGTGCCTAAGGCCAGTCCTAATGTCTCCTCCTGGGTCTGGAATAACTTCAAAGACTTCCAGTCAATGCCCTTTTGCTTAAATTGACCACAGTTCATTTCTGTTACTTTCAAGCAAGAACCAGGTTGACCCAGACTCACCCAAGGACCAGATGTTCCATCTCCATTTGACAGTCTTTCATTCCAACAGTCTGTGCATTGATGAGATGAGTGGAAGTCAACATACAGAGAGCAGGGCCCTGGTGCTAGGTTTGTTTTGAGAGGATTGATCTCCTTCCCCTGCTGCCACCCTGGAAACACTTCTCACCGCCCCCAATTACAGCTCATCTCCTCCTTTCACAGAAGAAGTGGGGCCATGTGTGTCCTTGACTGCTCCGTTGTGGCTTCCCTTTGCAGTCACTCAAAGGCCCCTCCAGCTTTGCTTTGTCCTGCAGAGAACTCATTGGTCCCCACCGTCTCCCTCCAGCAGGTTCTGCTGACCTTCGGGTCCTCCTCACTTCTCCTCTCCTCCTCCTGACCTGGATATGCCATGTAACAACCCAGCTCTGGGGATACACATGGTGAGGAAGGCCCTCAGCTGGAGTCCGGGGTCCCCAGCTCTGGTCCTTGCTTGCTCTGTGACATGGCAAACCACAGTCTCCTTGGCCTCAATTTCCCTATCTGTAAAAAGATAGGGCTGATGTCCCACCCAGATCTCATCCCTGGTGAGGAGGGAGTGCTGCCGAGAAACAAACTACAGTGAGATGGTCAGATTTTGTCCCTGAGCTGTTGACCACAGAGCCTCCTAACTGCCCCCCTGCCTCCAGTCTCATCCCACCTGCTCCATCCTCCGCAGTCTCCACATCAGGTTTTGCTACTCCTTTGCTACCACTCACCATGGCCCCATTCATCCAGTCTGGCAGTGACATTCCAAATATTTCACAATCAGAGAAAGATGCCCTGGAGCAGATCCCGGAGGCTCCCTGCTGTGACGGGGTGACCGCTCTAGTGACTGGATCATGGGGAGGACGGGTGGGGGAAACACAGGGGGGACGGCAGCTCTTCACCAGCAGGAACAATTCAATAGATCACCTACCACAGCAGCCACACTGTTCGGCTCCTCCACCCTTCCGCCGTCGGCAACCAAAGCCCTGCATTCAATCCCTTCTGTCCTAAACGTTTCGAGGTTTCTGTTTTCCTGGCTGGATCCTGGCTGATATAACATCCAACACCAGATTTCCTCTTAGGGAAGCAAATGTCTTTGTATAAGAAAATACCTTGATAAGGCACTTGGGGGGAGGTAACATCCTAAGGGTATGATTTGACAACAGACAAGGAACCGAAAGAGATAGGTAAAATGCTCTGCATGGGAAACAAGCGAGAACTAGGAGGTAGGGGAGAGAGGGAAAGAGCAAAGGAGAAAACAATAAAACAATGTAACCAGAGGTGGAAGCTCAGGTGGTGGAAGCCGAGGGGCTTCTAGGAATGGAAATATCAAAGATGGACTTTTACACTGCTGGCGGTTTTGCAATCTATAAATCCCTTCTCCCATCCTTTGGAAATGTCTGCTACCCACAGAGACTTTGTGTGCCCAGCTATGCTTTGTTTTAGGGGTGAGGCTGATTTTTTTAATGAAACACAAAGGCAAGGATTGAGGTCCATGTCTGGGCTGACTCAGGGTGGAACGGACAACACCAGCAGGAGGTAAGAAGATGCATAAACTGCATTAATTCAATGCAAACAAGAGCTGAGAGCGAGAAATGACAGTGAGAATAAGAGCTAATCTTTCATAGCGCTTACCATGCACCAGGCTCCGCTCTGAGCATTTGAACAGGAACTAACTCATTTAATTCTCACAACAACCCGATGAAATCTGTACTATTATTATCGGCCTTCTACAGATGTGGAAACAGAGCAATTGAGTAGCGTCAGTTGCTCTAGCAAGAGATAGAACTAAGATTTGAACCCAGGCAGTCTGACTAGAGTCTGTGCTCTTAACCACCACCTGTGAGAAGCCCTCCAGGAATGCGCAGGAACCTCAGGAGATTTTTGGTGTACAGTTTGTTGTATGAGGGTTTGAATCGAGCTGACCTGGATCTTAAGGGCAAGAAGAGTCTAACCTGGCACCTGGGTTTATCTATTCTACCATCAGTCTCTAGGACTAGCTCTGGTCCTCTCCCCGGGCAGGGACCACATTTTATTCCTCTGTGACCTCAGATCTTCCACAAGGCCTGGCACAGCGTAGGAAGCAGCTCCAGTTCATTTTGCTTGGATAATTAAGTGAAGGGGGGAAGAAAGACCCAAAGGAAGCCAAAATGTTCATCTGGACCAGGCCAAGGCTGAAACCAAGGCAAGGGAGATATTTGTCACCTTGTCACCTCCCCTCCCCCAGTGCTAATTCCAGCGCTGCCACCTCCCATGCAGGCGTGAAGCTGTGGATTTTTCCTAACTGAGAAGGAAAACATCTTCTGTCTAGTCAAGGCAGCAACATCAAGGCAGGGCTGTGAAGGCGGTGCCGCGCGGGCAGGCACCACACACTCGCCGCATTTCAGAGCTGCTTTTCTTGCTGCTGTCGTGCGTTTAACTCTTCCTGTGTTTTAAAATGTAAGAGCCATGACACCCGCTTTGAGAGCCCCAAGGAGAGGGAGTGATGGTATCTCAACAGGAACAGCTCTACTGGGAGGTGTGGAGGGGACGAGGGGTCTCTACAGCAAAGAAGTAGTCATCTCTTCAATCTTGCCTCTTCAGGATCTATTCTAGTGTCTTTATTTCATTTTCATGTGATAAAAATTGAGATGTACAACTCTTGTCTCAGCTAACATGGGCGGCAGTCAGCCAGAAAGAGCTTTGTCCTCCCACGTGGGCGGGCGGCGGGCAGGAGACAGGCTCTGGGGAAACATCTTTGGGGGATGCGGGGATAGGAGTTCCTCCTTTTTTTTGAGACAGAGTTTCACTCTTGTCACCCAGGCTGGAGTGCAAGGGCACGATATCGGCTCACTGCAACTTCCACCTCCCGGATGCAAGCAATTCTCCTGTCTCAGCCTCCCGTGTAGCTAGGATTACAGGTTCCTGCCACCACGCCCAGCTAATTTTCGTATTTTTAGTAGAGATGGGGTTTCACCATGTTGGCCAGGCTGGCCTCAAACTCCTGACCTCAGGTGATCCACCTGCCTCGGCCTCTCAAAGTGCTGGGTTTACAGACGTGAGCCACTGCACCCGGCCAGGAGTTCCTCTTGATCATCCCTCTTCTCCTGTGCATACAAACACACACACACACTACCCACACAGTGCAAGCACACACACACATACACAGTCGTACTCCTCACCCCCAGGGCAGGCCCTGGTTCACAAGGAACCAGAACTCCAGATTTGCCCAGGTTCGGCCAAGGTCCAAGGGACAAGAAGGCTAGAGGCCTGTCCCAGTGACCTCTTCAGACAACTCACCTCTGCCCTAGGGCCAACCACTGCTAGTGTTGCTGGGATCAGGGAATAAATGAAAGCCCAGGCACCAGTAGGGGGCTGTGTCAGTATCCAGGCAAGGGATACTGCTGGCCTGGACCAGAGCAATAGTATTCACAAACAGAAAGGAAAGGGCAGAGTCAAGAGATATTTGAAAGTAGACCTGGAAGCACCTACTCATTGGAGGGAAGTAGAAGAGCAAGAGAAATGAAGGAGTCGATGGGGGACCACAGGCTTGGGTGATGGCTGATAGGGGTGACATTCCCTGACACAGGGAGCCCTGGGGAGGAAGACAATGAACTTTGTATTGGACATGGTGAGCTTGAAGGGCATCCAAATAGAGACGTCCAGTGGGCAGTTGGATATGAGGTCTGGTGCTCAGGAGAAAGGTCCTGGCTGGAGATGGAGATTCAAGAGTCCTTGGCATACAGATGCAATCATGATCACATACTGGATGGTCTCATCCACAGAGAGTGTGAGGAGCAGAAAGAGAAGACCAAGTGCATCAATATTTAAGATACTCAGCTATGAGAAAGATGAGCTGAGAAGCTAGGGCCAGGTGTTGGGCAGAAATCTGGGTGACAGTGGTGTCTTCAAAGCCAAAGTTATGTTCAAAGAAAGTGTGATCACCAGTCCCAAAGGCTGCAAGGAAGTCGGGCAAGATAAGGACCAGAGGGTGTCCAATCAGGCCTAGGATCAAGGATGTCACCTGGTGACCTTGGAAAGGTCTTGGTGGGAGCAGAAGACCAATTACACAGGCATGGGAGAAGAGAAGTGTGGACTGCTCAAGAGTCCTGGATTCAAGGCAAGGGAGAGACAGGGTCAGAGCCAAAGGAGCCACCAGGCTTAGGGAGGGAGGTTGTTGTATGTCTGTTTGCTGGCTTCTTTCTACAATGGAAGAGCCTTCAGGAGGTTTCTAGGCTAAAGGGGGCAAGGCAGTAAAGAGAGAGAGATTGTGATATAGGAGAGAGGAGTTCCTCATGGAGAAAGGCCCATGAGAGAAGGTGGAGGCATGCAGGCCAGGGCACAGGGGCCGGGGGAGGAGTCAAGGGTGCAGGGAAGGTTGACCAAATAGTGAGAGGAAGAGCAGCTCGTCTGAGGAACAGTGTGAGGACAGAGACAGCCATAGAGCAGTGTGGTGGGACAGGGAGCTGAGGGAGCCTCAGTCCTAGGAAGACCTCAACAAAAGGAAAGGAAGAGGCTGGGCCTCTGCCTGGAGAGACCGGGACAGGTGGGAGCTTGGGACAGTAGGGAGGGCTTTCAGCTATCCCTGAGAATGGGAAAGGTGTCTGAGCAGGGACAGGAGGGAGCTCGGGCCCTTCTTTCATTGCAGCTGTTCACTGCTCTGTTTTGTGATGTCCGTTTCCTGAAGCCTCAAGGCCAGAAGCTTCTTAAACCTTCTCAAGCCTGTCTGGGGTCAAGGAAGCTGAGGGGTCAGTGGGGAAAGGAAAACCCACTCTAGCATGAGGGGGAATTCCTATCAGCCCCTCTGGCAATGCCGTGGCATACTGTGGGAAGTGGTGACTTCCACCTCAGTCAGGAAGTTGAAGCCAAGAATCTCAGCTGGGGCCAGGCACCATGGCTCATGTCTGTAATCCCAGCACTTTGAGGCCAGGTGAACTCAGGAGTTTGAGACCAGCCTGGGCAACATAGCAAGAACTTGTCTTTACTAAAAATTAAGAAAAAAATTAGCTGGGTACGGTAGTACACACTTGTAGTTCCAGCTGCTTGGGAGGCTGAGGCAGGAAGATTGCTTGAGGCTGGGAGATTGAGGCTGCAGTGAGCTATGATCGCACCACTGCACTCCAGCCAGGGCAACAACACAAGATCCTGTCACAAAAAAAAAAAAAAAAATCTCAGCTGGGGTCTGCAGTGGGGATTCCCACCTGCAATGTTGGGCCATTGGACTACTACCCTCAATGTCCTGTCCTGCCCTGGGTTCTAAAGGCATGGGACAGGGTGGGACTGCTACCTCCAGGTTGGGAGGGATAATGCTAGATCTGGCCAGGCCAGTGCCCTGTTGACACCTTCCTCCATCCCCCATGGCTCCCCATGGCTCTTGGGCGCACGTATGACCCTACCCATCCTGGTATTCTAAGAAGCCATGCCCACTCAGGTTCATTTCCTGTTAAACTCAATCAATTAATGCCCCCTGTATCTTTAGAACATCTACCGGAAGGATTTGGCCATTTTTTTCCTATTATCTTCAAATAGAGAAAGTAAGGGTCAGAGAAGTTAGGACTTTTCCCCAAAATCGCAAACAGAGTGGGGGAGCAAAACTATACCCTATGGCTCTGGGCTTTGTCCCATCTATTCCACTCTACAGCTAGGGCCACTGCCCCTACCATGAAGACCTTCTGCCCGGCCCTGAGCAGGTGCATCGATCCTCCAGCAACACATCACTGAGTAGCTGCCATCTGGAGCCTGCCAGGATGGACCCTGGATGGCCAAGAACCTCAAGTATCTGCTTTCTTCACCCTCTGCCTCAAGCACTGAGCCAGAGAACCCCAAACCCAGTGGAGTGTCCTGGCCCTTTCAGCCGAGGGACACTGCTCTTCCCAGCTCCCAATAATCCTCACGAAACCTCATAAGGGAGGTGTCCCTACATTACAGATGAAGAAACTGAGGCTCAGAGAGGTGAAGTGACTTTGCACAGCCAGAAGTATCCAGGTTAGATGAAGACCTCAAATATCCTAATTCCCAAACTTGCATTGGTTCCCTTCCACCCCACTCCCTCGCTGGCTCCCCAAAAAGCCAGGCATTATCCACTCTCCAGTTGGGCGGCAAATGTCCAGACATGAGGACAGTCCAAGGGGCTCAGCCCCCACTCGGGATGAGCATTCATCTGCAGAAGCACGCTCTCTCCTTGCTTTCCTCTTGAGGTCTCTTGAGCAGCAGCTTAACAAAGCTCTGGGCAAGAGCAGAAGGGCTTAGGTTGCTTAGTTTAGAGCTGGGAAGACAGAATCACTTGCTGGAGATCTCTGAGGGCTGTCAGGGGACACTGGAGTGGCCACATCATAGGTGGTCCCTGGGGCCATAGCTAGGACCGCTGGGGGAGACCAATGAGGGTAGCAGTGGAGAGATTTTAGCTCAGTCTAAGGAAGAATTCCCCAGGGCAAGGATTGCTGCCCCACGATGGAAAGTCTCATTTTAGGATGGAGTGAGCCTGGTGAGGAGGTTGCCCACCCATCAGGAATGCCATAAAGAGATTCTTGTCACAGGTAAGAGTCAAACTAAATGATCCCAAATACCCTTTTTCACGTCGAGATCCTGTGGTTCCACAAAACGCCGTACGTGGATCTCATCCCTCTCTCCCTCCCCTCCGCCCCAGCCCACCAGTCTCGCACTTGCATCTGCATCCTCTTTTATGACATGAATATTTAAATGTCATCTGATTGCATTATGCATCATGAGTCAGGAGAAAAAAAATGGGTCCTGAAAGCCTCCCCTCTGCCTATCTTCCCCCGATCCCCACTGTCTCACAGGAACCAGAAAAATAAACCCATTCGCAAGTCACGGGTTGTGGAGCTCTTCTCTCCTACCTGCCCCCACCTCTCCTCTCCTGGTGGCCACAGGTAGACCAGGAGCAGGCACCACCTGACCCTGAGCCGCAGGGCACAGTTCACCAGTCACAGGCAGTAGAGCCTGGCAACTCGAGGTTTTTGTCACACAGAAGGCCCCGCGTCAGGGTCATGTGCCTCCTCTTTATGATCCCTCCCCCACTACATGCCCCAAACATGGCCCCATGGCCATCCACCTGTGCCAGCCCTTCCTCTCTTCGTGGCCATCCCAAGCTAGAAGTAGACAGTAGCATCCTGTCCCAAAGGCTTACCTAGTCTTTAGTGATGTCACCTCAGCATTTCAGTAAACAAGCCTGGCTGAGCCAGGAGGAAGGAGGCAGGACTGTGTGCATAACCATAGTCAAGGGGGTCTCCATTGGGGGGCCTGTGACCTGCAGCCAGGCAGGAAGGGAGGCAAGGAGTAAATGCCCCACCTCTCTCTCCTCCCACCCACTGATCTCTTGTCAGTGCTGCCTATTGGCCAAACCCAACTGAAGGCCAGAGGCAGAGGAGTGCCCTGAGGTCAGAGGTGTTCACAGAGGTCAGGCCAGGGGCCCAGAGCAGGGTGGCCAAGGGTGGGCACAGGACCTGGAGGGACGACTGGAGAAGACCCAGCACCCCAGTCTCCTACTCCTTCCTCGGCTCTCCCTTGACCTCCCTGCCCCCACCCCCAGCCTTTCTTCTCTCTCCCATTTTCTCTGCAGAAAACCAGTTCCTCTCACCTTCTCACGCAGAACAGTTGAGCCAATTAGTTGTTCTTATTGCCTTGGCTCTTGTCAACACGCTGCCCTCAGGACCTCACCTTCTAGCCCAGGCAGCTTAGCAAGGTATTTCCCTAAACAAAGACCCTAAAAGAAATTGTGCTGTCAAGCTGTTAAGTAATCTTTGTTTTTTCCACTTTTTTCCATACAAAAGAATGGAGAGAGGGAGGTGTTCCCAAAGGGAGGAATGACTGTCTTGTCCCAGAAACCTCTCTGCCTAGGTCTGGAAGCAAAGGGATGGGCTTTTGTGGCCCCTGCCGGGCCTCTGTAGTCCTAGGTGGCAACTGAATCCCTGCCTTGCCTCCTCCCACCTCCTCCCCAGAAAAAGTGGGGAGTTCCCTTAGGCCCCCCACCCCCAGGATCAGCACCTGTAGGGCTACCATTGCTTTCCATCTAGAGCCTTCTGTAATCCCAAATAGCCCCATTCCCGCCCTTGGGGGTGTGTCCCCCCAGCTCAAGGGGCAGCTGGACCCTGGAGGATGGAGCGTCTTGCTCCTCCCACCTCTCAAACCCAGGGAAGCAAATGAAGGTGAAAATAAAGGCTTCCCGCTGGGGTCTGAGGTCTCTTCTCCAGGAGCTGCTTCACCAGCTAAATACCACCCTCTCAATGTTTGGTAATGACCTTTTTAAGTCTCCACTTTCCTGCCTTGGTATTTAGAGAGCAGCCTGGTCTCTGGGGAGGAAAGGCAACTGAATTCTTATTCACGGCACTTCAGAAGGCTGGCCCCAAAAAGAGAAAAGAGAGAAGACTCACGTCTCCCCTCTGGAGGCTGATGCAACCAGAGCCATAATTCTTCCTGCCCTGCAGCAGCGACTCCGGAAGGTGCCCACAAAGCCGCATTGTGACAGCTGTCACTCAGGCTTTCCAAACTAGCATGCAAAGGCGTGTGCCTGCACCAGCACATGAGAATGTCTGTGAGTGTCCTTGCACATGTGTGTGTACCAGTGAGAAAATGGGCCTCACCTGTGTGGGCCAGGGCAGGTAGGGTTTCAAGTGCGGACACAGAGACACAGGTATGTATGGGAGTTGCATGTATGTCCATCCACGTGCATGTATGTGGGGAACATGGATGTGCTTATGTACACGCCTCTGGGGGAATCAGAAGTATCATCATGTATTTGTGCACAGTGGGCTCAGGTGTGTTTGTGGGCACCTAGATAGGCACAGGCTGGCCCTTCTGAGGCATTGACCCTTCTGAGGTCAATTTCTGCAGCTGGGGAGCTGGGCGCAGCAGAGAAGTGCCTGTGGTTCTCCAGGGAGCCAGGCAGGGGTTGTGTGAGGTAGGAGGCACCCTGCTCCACTTCCTCCAAGCCCTGCACACATCTGACCTGTCGTCCAAGCCCCTGCCCCAGGCCCTCAGACTTGCTCCTGCTACCACCGCCCGGATCTTGCTTTGCCCCTCATCCCACTGCTTGGACACAAGGAGGTTTCAGAGCCAGTGAGCCTGGCCCTGCCCAGGTCCTGGTGGACTCTGCACCACCAACCCTGCCTTCCATCAGTCAAGAGCTGCCTACTCAGTCTCCCTGAATAAGACAGGTTGACTCTAGCCCAATAGCTGAATTCCAGTCAGCCAGGCCCTGGCAAGTGCCCCAGGACCTAGCACAGCGCCTGGCAGGGGCGCACTCCCTAAACACATATAGAATGGATAGATATAGCACGTGAGTGCACGTCCCAGGCAGAGGGGAGAGACTATGAGGAAGCCACGGTGTGAGCAGCAGGCTGCGATTGGGGAGCCATTGAAGGGCGGGGATTACATTCAGCAGAGGTGGATAGGTAAGCCTGGTGCTTGCTCAGAAAAAGGTCAGGACTATAAATTTAGACTTGGGATTGTGTTGTGGATCCTGTGGCTCTGCCCAGAGCCCCCGATCAGGACGGAAACACTCATTTCCCCAGCTGCAGGCGACATCGGCTGCTGTCAGTTGTAGCTGGGCCAGTCTTAGGAATTCCCTTTGGTAAAAGGAAGCTGCTGCACCCAAGGTGATGCCCCCTCCCTAGGAGCAGCTCACATCCAAGTGACTGTCTGCTGCAGGGACACAATAGCTAAGTTCTGGCCTCAATTCAGGAGATCCCTGAAGGACCCCCGAGGTCCAGAGTCCCCCTGGCCTATCACCAAGGCCTTTGGTTGAATTACATCTCAGTGTAATCCCGCCCTTGCTGTCCTGGCCCTTCATCCCCCTCAGGTGTCGTTCCCATGTGTGCTCCCCACTTAGCTTTCTGCCAGCAAATCTCCATCTCGGAGTCTGTTTCTGAGGAAGCTGATCTAAGTCAGGCATCACCGCTGCATGCATGCAAGATAAATGTAGGGAACTGGGGAGAGAGCCTGGGGACCGTGCACACAATGAGATGAGAAAGGAAGGGAAGGAGAAAGGAGGAGAGGAAGGCAGGGAGAGGACCAAGATAAGGAACAAGGGCAGATGAGCTTCAGACCAAAGGACTGCCCTGAGATACGGAGGAAAAACTGAAAGATCCTACCGTCGGGAAGTCAGAAGAGCAGAATATTCAAGGAGGGAGCGGCAATAGCACCAAACTCCTCAGAGAGGTCCAATCACATTAAAAAACTAAGAAAAAAATAAAAAATAAAATCCGTATTAGGGTTCTCTAGAGGAACACAACTAACAGGATAGATGTATATATAAAGAGGAGTTTATTAAAGAGTATTGACTCACATGATCACAAGGTGACATCCCACAATAGGCCATCTGCAAGCTGAAGAGTAAGAAAGCCAGTCCGAGTCCCAAAACCTCAAAAGTAGGGAAGCCGAGAGTGCAGCCTTTGGTCTGTGGTCGAAGGTACAAGAGTCCCAAAGCTGAAGAACTTGGAGTCCAATGTTCCAGGGCAGGAAATATCCAGCACGGGAAAAAGATAGAGGCCAGAAGACTCAGCCAGTCCAGTCTTTCCACATTCTTCTGCCTGCTTTTATTCTGGCTGTGCTGGCAGCTGATTAGATTGTTATTGGGTTAGCACCCAGAGGTGGGTGGTGACGTTGGCCAGAGCGGCCTCCAGGGAGTCGTGGGGGTGGAAGTAGATGCCACTTAGGTGAGGAGACCAAGGGAGGGGAGGTGATGGGGAGAAGGGGCTGAGATCATTCTTGGGAGAAGAGAAGGCAAGAAGGAAGATGGTGTCATGGCTGGAAGCGACGTTAGTATCATCGTCATTGGTTTTAAGACTGGAAAGACTTGAGCACAAACCTTGTGAATTTTCCAACCGAAGGCTGTCTTCATTCACAGCCCCCAGAGACATCTCAACAGCTATCATGTGGGTTTTTTCCCTTTTTTTCCTTTTTGAGATGGAGTCTTGCTCCGTCGCCCAGGCTTGAGTGCAGTGGCGCAATCTTGGCTCACTGCAACCTCTGCCACCCGTGTTCAAGCAATTCTCCTGCCTTAGCCTCCCAAGTAGCTGGGATTACAGGTGACTGCCACCACATCCAGGTAATTTTTGTATTTTTAGTAGAGATGGGGCTTCGCCACGTTGGCCATGCTGGTCTCGAACTCCTAACCTCATGATCTGCCTGCCTTGGCCTCCCTAAGTGCTGGGATTACAGGCGTGAGCCACCGCGCCCAGCCTCATGTGGGTTTTTCTTGCGCCAAAAGCAAAATTAATAATCCCAACCACTTAAGCAAGAGAGATCCATTACTATTAACTAAAAGGACACTTGTCACTACAGGAATACACTACACATTAATAAAAATAAGGTAGCAGCTGGTGACAGCCTCGGCAGACTGTTAGGGTCTCCCTGAAGAACCTACTCCCTTTTGGTTATTGTTTGTCTGTCATTTGGCCTTGGAGGGCAGCCCAAAATGGAAGCTCAGAGGCTACTGTTCTTATAGTGAGGTGACATATGGAACTGCAGTTCCCAACCAAGGAACTCCCAGACTGCCCTTGTTTGGGTCAGTTTTGTAGTTTCTGTAGAACTGGAAGACTGCCACTTGCCATTACCCAGACCAAGCATGTGGTTCAATTGCTCCTCCAATGCCAGTAGGCAAAGAGGAGGGTGGTTAGGCCAGCTTCAGGCAATAGGGAATGTCTGCGACTGGCTATTACTGCAGTGCCTAAGAGCCCAGGCAATGGTGTCCAGCAGACTGAGTGTGAATCCTGGCCTTACCACTCTATTGGTTACAGTAAGCGAGACTTGACTTAAAACACACATGGTTTATTAGGTATCATGAAACAGATAGGTCAAGACTGGTGCAGTGGATCCACGCATTCATCAGAAAATCCAATTCCTGTCTTTCTGCTCTGAAATTCACAGCTTCCATTCTCAGAGTCTCTTCATGGCCCAATACAGCTGACAGGGCCCCAGCCATTAATTATATCAGCACTCCAGGCATGAGGAATGAGGACAAAAGGGGAAAGAATACGTCTCCCTCCAATTAAGATGCCTTTTTTTTTTTGAGATGGAGTCTCACTCTGTTGCCCAGGCTGGAGTACAGTGGTGTGATCTCAGCTCACCGCAACCTCCACCTCCAAGTTTCAAGCGATTCTCATACCTCAGCCTCCCAAGTAGCTGGGATTACAGGCATCCGCCACCATGCCCAACTAATTTTTTGTGTTTTTAGTAGAGATGGGGTTTCACCATATTGGCCAGGCTGGTCTTGAACTCCTGACCTCAAGTGATCCGCCCGCCTTGGCCTCCCAAAGTGCTGGGATTACAGGTGTGAGCTACCACACCTGGCCAGGATGCTTTTTCAAATGGTCCTTACAATGCTGCCTACGTGTCATTGGCCAGAACTTAATCACCAGGCCACACTGGGTTGTGAGCTGGGCGCTGTGGTGTGAACCTGTAGTCTCAGCTACGTAGGAGGCTGAGACAGGAGGATCGCTTGAACCCTGGAGCTCAAGGCCAGCCTGGGGAACACAGGAAGAGAGGCTGTGTCTCAAAAAGAAAAAGTCTAATAGAGTTCTGTTAGTAATGAGGAAGAGGAGGATGCATGATATGGTAGCCAACTAGTAGTTCCTCCCAGCCTGAGACCTCAGGCAATTTACTTGAGCCCTCTAAGGCCTCAGTTTCCTTAGCCATAAAGCAGCAATAATGGGCCCTTCACTGTTTCTGTCTTCCATTGCTATCACTAGCAGAAATCAAACACTCAAATATCTACAGAGCTCAAGAAGATAATCTACATAGGAGACGACTGGGAGTGGTGGTGACTGGGGTTAACTGGAGTCGCAACCTCGGTCTAGAGGGAGGTCCCTACTCAACTCCAGCCTCCTGTGAAGATCTTTCAATTTTTCAAAAGAAATGGAAAAATCAGGATTATCTGTAAAATCTTTCTCCTTTTAAATTTTACAATAATTCACTTCGTTCACCTACAAAGGTCAAAAAACCACACGCGTACTTATGTACCTGTTGGTACATGACCCTAAATATGACCCTGGAGTGTCAGTGGTCCTGGCCTCAGGACAATAAGACCATCCTGTTCACCTTTTCTCAAGACATCTTGATTTCTTTTGGGTGTGCTATATACCTGTTCCCTGGTGACAGTCACTTGGGCAAAGGACAATGTGGATGTGCCATGCAAAGGTTTATAATGACAAAATCTGGGTCTTGTGGGTCTGTGTGTACTGGTGCTTCCTAAGTGTTTTAAATAAGGCTTACAGATCACTGCATTCCACCCCGGCTTTTTACACACATCCAACACTGGGCACAACCAAATAAACATCATAAGGAATAGCACGATTCTGCATTTTAATCTCTTAAGCAATTATTGAAACAAGTTGACAAAAATTTGGATCGGAGACCTAGGTGCTGGCCACAATGTAGGTGTGAGCCTCTAGCCACGTGACTTAATCAATATCTCTCAGTAAACCAGAAAAACTGATGGTGTGCCTTCCAACTTATTCTGGCACACTTCACATTAACTTTCATCTTTCAACAGGGCTTATAGACTCAGGCTCATTTATAGACTTGGTTTGTGCCATTTGCTCATAATTACTGACTTTTATGCTTAGATTGTCCCTGCTTGGGCATACTAACAGGGGGTAAGAAGGAGTCTCTCTGGGCTGGCTGCTCATTCTAATTTTCCTGTAGGCATCTTTAAAAGCATCACTGCCTTCCTTGTCCCAGCTACTTGGGAGACTGAGACAGGAGAATGGCGTGAACCCGGGAGACAGAGCTTGCAGTGAGCCAAGATCGCACCACTGCACTCCAGCCTGGGCGACAGAGCGAGACTATGTCTCAAAAAAAAAAAAGCATCACTGCCTTCCAAAACCAAGATATCTCCTCTCCAAGATCCAGCACACCTTATCCTTCAGGAAGCCCTTGCTTCCTTGGGATACGAAGTGACTTAAAGGATTACTCCACGGTCAGTGGGACTGCACAGTTATGTCATGACACCAGGACCCCATGCATCAGCCCAGAGGTAGCCTGGGTTATTTGGGGGATTAAGCAGAATGCTAATGTCCTAAATTCATGCTGTTCTTTCCAATTCAATTCCAGGACACTGAAATTCCTTCCTATCATGCTCTAATACATATTTCTCAATTTTTATTCTCCTTTTCCTTTCTAAGCTCTGGGTTAGCTCTTCTCTCTTTTATATATGACATGCTCATCTCAGATTCAGCATATCACACTAGGCATTGTCACACCAAACCATGTGTTGAATTATGATGCTGCCCAAAGCTCGACAAACATCAACACTCAAATGCCAATCTGTTACTATCCCTTTGAGCCAATGGGCCCACGCTTCTAAGGCTCTTGCATTTAGCTTCCCTACTTTACTATTTATTAGCAGCAGTTTTTGTAACTGATGGACTCAGAATGGTTCGTAATGGTGCCAGTTTCACTCAAGGCTCTGTATCTTGCTTGGATAAGATGGGTCCTTGTCCACATGTCTCATAAAGAAATACTCAGGAGATATGTGCCTGTGTATAATGACATTAATACAAAACTTTACGTATTTAAAATCATTTTAGACACAGTGCATTCTATATGGTCAGAATGGCACCAGGACAAATAGCACTGGATATTCTGGGCAGGCCGTGTGTGTTGGCAGCTGAAGAACTCCAGCAAGTTTGAATTTTGCTAGTGGCATCTGCTCTAATGAATCCAGAGTGACCATTTCAAAACATAAATCAAATCTTGCCTGTCCCCTACTTTAAATCCCCAATAGCTGCCCATCCCCCAGTAGTCAGGATAAAACTCAAACTCCTCGTGCTGACTCAGGCCCTGTGAAGAAGTAGCCCTGGCCTTCTATCCTGTGCCATGTCCCCAGCACATGCTCCACTCTAGCACAGATGCCTTTGCTCTCAAATTGGAAACCTCTGAGCTTATTCCTGCCTTCAGCCCTTTGCATCAACTGTTCCCTCTGCCTACTGGGCTTTTCCCCAAAACCACACATGGCTGGCACTGTGTTATCTTTCAGTGTCACTTCCTAAGAGACACCTTCCTGGTCACATAAAGTGGCTGCTTGGTCACTCTCTCTCACCATTCCGAATTCTCTGCATAGGCCTCGCAATTCCCTGAGGTGTCTCTCGTCTCTTAAGATGTTTGTTGGCTTCTGCCCCCATGAGACTCTAAGGACAGGGAGATTAGGTGTCTTGCTCACAACTCTTTTCCCAGAACCTAGCACAGTGCTTGCAAAGGGTACATGTTCCATAAATATTTGTCACTGGATCACTGGAAGATCATTGGAAGAAAGCAAGAGAGAAGAGAGAAAGGAAGCAAGAGTTGTCCTCTGCTGTTGTTTGCTGTGCAGGGACAGAGTGGAAGCTGTCAGGGGGCAGCCGGGAGCAGCAGACATCAAGCTCACAACCTTCAAGCCCCCTTCTTCCATCCTGGGCAAGGTCATTGCACTCACGCCCAACCCTGCCCACCAAGAAAGGGGTCCCAAAGGTGTTCAGAGGCACATCCTGCCCTCTGCTTCACTCCCCACCCCGCTGAGCTGGACTAATCTCTGACAGCAAGTGGTGGAGCCCAGGCTCAAGGAGCTAGATCCATCCATCACTCAGAGGGAAGAGCCACAAATTCTGAGGTCTCTATCTGCACCTGTCACACTCAAGGGTAAACTTGCCACAGCCACCATGCAGAGCCACTCCTCCCCATTGACAGCTGTGCTGGCTCAGGGACTTGCCCAGTGACAAATCTGTTGTCTGCTCAGCAGCATCCACTGGCCGAGGCTGGGGCCAGGGCCGAGTGGCTGCGGAGTTGGAAAAATTTGCAGTCATGTACTCCTTGGATAAACTTCGATGGGAACAAGACAGGGAAATCTCATTGTGAATGCCCAACCGAGGGTAGGTGCTGCTTAGCAGAGAGCACTGTCGCCATCCCCCTAGAGTGCCACCTCTGTCCTTCAATGCCCTGCAGTCAGTCCGCCTCCCCCACCCCATCTCCCCCATATGGACTGGGATTCTCTGGGGCAGGGTCTGGTCCCAGGTCCCCTATTCCCCATCCAGCGCAGACCTAGAATTCTAGGAACTCCTCATGTCATACTCCTCTGTCCACCTGAATTAAAGGGGTGACAATTTCGGTTCCATTTGACCTTGAGTGGCGGTCAAAAGCATCCACTTTGCAGTCACGTCTGCATCTGGATTCCAGCTGTTCTCTGTACTCACCACATGCTCCTGGGCAAGTTGTATCTCCATCTCGTGCTCCATAAATTGGGGTGACAATAGGGTCCTTGTAAGCATTACGTGAAATGCGCGTGAACTGCTTACACAGCACCCGGTGGGAAGTAAACACTCAGCAATGGCATTTGATGAAGATACTGTCAAGACATTGTCATTGTCATCACTATGCTTGTTGTCTATACTATGATGTATCTCCTCAGCCCCAAATGCACTAACTGGGAGGAGGTGGCACGGTCACCTTTGTTGTTGCCAGTGCAGGAAAAGGTAGGAGCCCTTTTCCTTGGTCACAAGCTCCTGAAGCCAAAGTCTGCTTTGAAAGAAGGTAATGGAGGAAGAGCCACAATCCTAGAGGACTCTCCCGTATGCCCCAAAGAGCAGCTCCATGGCAGCATCTAAATATCTCAGGAGCAGAAAGTCTTCTCAAAGTGTGTCGGTCATTCAGAAACCACCAGACAAGGAGGAGGCTTCAGTCCCATCCCACACCACCCTCCTCTGCCCCACACCCCTGTCCTTCAATGCCCTGTGGTCAGTCTGCCTCCCCCACCAGCCTCCCCACTTATTCCCCCCAATTTGGGCCACCTCTGCCCCCAGCACATGCTGCCCACCATGATCAGGCCATGCCTTTTGCTCACACCAATCTCTCTTCTTCCATTCCCCCACTCACTCATCACAAGTTACCCCTCTCATGTCCCAGCCCCTCGGAACCCTACAGTAGGCACTCTCTAAGTGGCAGCAGTTAATTTAATTGGGCAACACAAAACAATGCCTGCCCTCTCTAAGTAATGTGGATACATTTTCACAGGGCTCTTCCAGAGTCACAGCTTTAATCAAAGGCCTGACCCCAATGGTAGAATTCCAGGTACGGTGGCAGGGCAGTGGAGTGAGATTTAGAGACAGGCAGATGGCCATTGCTGCTACAATCATTGGCACAGGCCACCCCCTTGAGCAATGTATATGGCCATGAGCTTCTTGAATAGGGGTTTTCTCTGCTTCCTCTCCTTCCTTGTGTGAGATACAAGTCAAAGAGCTGAGGTCGAGGCCAAGTCACACCCTGGCTCAGACACATTAGGGAATCATGGGTCCCCCCTCCTTCGCCCCCAGAATCTAGGGCCATAGTCCATCCACTCAACCCTGCCTCCCTGGGGCCTTTCGTTGTTGAACATCAGAGGCAGGAGGGGTGAGTGGAGTGAGGGCTGGGCAGCTCCAGGCCTACGGGAGCTACAGGCTGGATTCTTTCCTAGTCAGTGCTGTCTGTCCCCTGTGGGGCAGGCCTGGGGGCTTTAATGAGGATGCTATGCCTTCAGAGACTCGAGGGTCACACAGAAGAAGGGAAATGACCAGTTTTTCATGCAATGGGAACAATTAATACCTCCGGGTCAGACAACTCTGTGACACTCCCCAGTTCCCACCCTCCCAGTTCCACAGCCTGTCCTCCTTCTTAGAGTGGGCACAGGGGTCCCTCTGCACCAGGCATTGCCACAAGGAGCTGTTTCTGAGTTGTGTCCCTCACAAAGAAGCCCTCTGTCCAAATGACCCAGGAGAGGTCAATCAGTGCACCTGCCACCTCCAGGCAAGCACCACACCATACCCCGGCCCCAGGGGAAGCCTGAGGACAATCCCCACTTTGTCATTCACAAATTCATTAAGAAGCCACTGTACTTCCTGTGGCTAGGCAGAACCTTCCCTGACAATCAGACCTCGGTCTCTGCCTTGGTGCAATGGAGGGATGATGCAGTTTGACAGTCTGAAGGCTTTGCAGCCCTGACCCTGGAGAGTCACTCCACAATCCCAGGTCCCCCTTGAATTTGTCTTAAACAACCCAGTTCCTTCCATCACTCCAGGGCATCCTCCTCCCACACCTACACCATCATTCTGGTGTCTGAGATGTAATTGTTTGCTCCAGCTCACGCTAGCAAGCCTTATTCTGATTTCTGTAGCCACTGACACCATTTATTAAGATTTTTTGTCACAATTCCATGCTTGGGTTGTGCATCTTATTTAGAATGGCAAAGGTAAAAAAAATACTGCCAATTACTGAGTGCTAGACAGGATGTGGAACAACTAGAATTTTCATACATTGCTGGTAGAAATGCAAAATGGTAGTTATCCTAGAAAACAGCCTGTTAGTTTCTCAAAACACTTGTGATATGACCCAGCAATCTCACTCCCAGGTATTTATTTCCCAGAGAAATGAAAACTTACATTCACACAAAAACCTGTGCACAGATGTTGATAGCAGCACATAATTACATAAATTACATAAATTTTCATCATTACAAAAAACCGGAAACGCCCCAAATGTCCTTTTTTTAAAAATTTTCTTTTCCCGTAACCAAATGTCCTTTAAACGAGTGAACGGATAATCAAAATGTAGTACAGCCATACAATGGAATATTACTCAGCCATAAACAAGAACGACCTATTGATACACACAGCACCATGGATGACTTTCAAATGCATTATGTCGAGTGAAAGAAGCCAGCCTCAAAAGATTCTAAGCTGTTGATTTTATTTGTACAACATTCTCAGAAAGGAAAAACTACAGGGGCAGAGAACAGATCAAGGGTTGCGGATGGGGAGAGGTTGATTACAAAGTCCCAGCATGGGGAAACTCTTCAGACAGGTGGGGGAATTGTTCTAGATCCTGTCTGTGGAGCTCCCCCATCTTATCCCTCTCCTCCGGGGTCAGCTCCCCACCCCACTGCTGCATTCTCAGGTTGCTATGGAGCTGCCATGCCGGGCCCCTGAGTAGGGGTGGCTCTGCCAAGCCCATTTCCCCATGGAGGGGAGCAGTGAGCTGTCACGCTGGGTAGGTGCTTCAGGGCTGGGTGGGACTGGCCACCGAACTGGGAAGGCCTGGATCATCCTCCTGGTAGAGGAGAAAGAGCCAGAGACTTGGAGTCCAACCCAGATCCTTCACTGGCAACCCCACGTGGCTTAGGACAAGTTTCTGCTCCTCCATGATCCTCAGTTTCCTTCTCTGTAAAGTAGGACTCGCAATCCTGCAAGTCTATCTTGCGACTTAATGGTATTTTCTGGGCACCTGCTGTGTGCCAGGTCCTGTGATGGGCATCGGACTGCAAACATTAACAAGCCATAGTCCGTTTCTTCTAGAGTGCCCAGTCTCCTGTGAGGGAATGTGGGGGAGGAGACAGGAAGTTCTACACTGCTCCCATGAGGACCTAGGCTCAGTACTAACTGTAACTAACATATATTAAGCACTTAGTACATACCACGCACCATTTTAAGCCTTGCAACAACCTTACAGGTTAAGGTACTACAATTATCCCCACGTTACAGATGAGGAAACTGAGGCCCAGAGAGTTTAAGAACTAGGCAAGTGATAGTCCGTCTCTGAAGTCCCTCTGCAATTCTGCCTTCATGATGGGCTTTGTGCCTCCTAAACATTTCAGATGTTTTCATTATTATTATATGTGTTATGGTGATCTGGGATTAGTGATTTTGATGTTACTATAGTAATTGTTTTGGGGTGCCAGAAACCATACCCATAAAAAATGGCAAACCTAATTGATAAATGTTGTGTGTGTTTTGACTGCTTCACTGACCAGACGTTCTCCCATCTCTCTCCCTCCCCTTGGGCCCTAACAGTCTTCAATTCTATGAAGGCTGAGAGAGGTGAAGCAGCTGCAGAAGAAAAGTTTGAAGCTAGGAGAGGTTGGTTCATGAAGCTTAATGAAAGAAGCTATGGCCATACATAAAAGCCAAGGTGAAGCAGCAAGTGCTGATGTAGAAGCTGCAGCAAGTTCTCCAGGAGCTCTGGCTAAGATCATTGATGAAGGTAGCTACCAGATTTTCAAGGCAGTTGAAACAGCCTTCTGTTGGAAGAAGATGCCATCTAGCTTTCGTAGCTAGGGAGAAGAAGTCCATGCCTGGCTTCCAAGCTTCAAAGGACAAGCTGGTTAGGGGCCAGTGCAGCTGGTGACTTTAAGTTGAAGCCAATACTCATTTGCCATTCTGAAAATCCTAGGATTCTTAAGACTTGTGCTAAATCTCCTCTGCCTGTGCTCTATAAATGGAACAACAAAGCCTGAATGACAGCATATCTGCTTACAGCATGGTTTACTAGCTATTTTAAGGCCACTGTTAAGAACTACTGCTCTAGAAAAAAAAAGATTCACCATATTACTGCTTATTGACAGTGCACCTGGTCACTCAAAAGCTCTGATGGAGATGTACAAGAAGATTAATGTTTTTATGCCTGCTAACACAACATCCAATCTGCAGCCTATGGATCGAGGAATAATTTTGACTTTCAAGTCTTATAATTTAAGAAGCACATTTTGTAAGGCTAGAGCTACCATAGATAGTGACTCCTCTGGTGGATCCGGGCAAAGAAAATTGAAAACCTTCTGGAAAGGATTCACCATTCTAGATGCCATTAAGAACATTCATGATTCATGGGAGAAGGTCAAAATATCAACTTGCACAAGAATTTGGAAGAAGTTGGTTCCAATCCTCAGGGATGATTTTGAGGGGTTCAAGACTTGTGTACAGGAAGTAACTGCAGATGTGGTGGAAATAGCAAGAGAACTGGAATTAGAAGTGGAGCCTGAAGATGTGACTGAATTACTGCAATCTCATGATAAAACTTTAACGGATGAGGAGTTGCTTCTTATGGATGAGCAAAGAAAGTGGTTTCTTAAGATAGAATCTACTCCTGGTGAAGATGCTGTGAACATTGTTGAAATGACGACAGTGGATTTAGAATATCACATAAACTCAGTTGATAAAGCAGCAGCAGGGTTTGAGAGGACTGAGTCTAATTTTGAAAGAAGTTCTACTGTGGGTAAAATGCTATCAAACAGCATCATATCCTACAGAGAAATCTTTCATGAAAGGAAGTGTCACTGGATGCAGCAAACTTTCCTGTTGTCTTACTTTAAGAAATTGCCACAGTCACCACAACCTTCAGCAACCACTACCCTGATGAGTCAGCAGCCACCAACATCAAGGCAAGACCCTCTACTCCACCAGCAAAAAGATTACAACTCGCTGAAGGCTCAGGTGATTGCTAGCATTTTTTTTAAAGTTTTTTAAATTAAGTTTTTTAAATTAAGGTATAGCCATTGTTTTTAGACATCATGCTATTGCACACTTAATAGACTACAGCATAGTGTAAACATAAGTTTTATGTGCACTGGAAAACCAAAAAATGCATGTGAATTGCTTTATTGCAATATTTGCTTTATTGCAGTAGTCTGGAATTGAACTCACAATATCTCCGAGGTATGTCTGTACATGTATCATTTCTTTGGGTCTCCCAAAACCCAAAGAGGTAGGTTCTAGTTACTATCCCCATTTGATAGATGAGGAAACTGAAGTGCTTACTTTTCTTACGTCCCACAGTAAGTCACAGTGGAAACTGAGGTCAAATCTCTTGCCACCTTGCTCCACCTGCCGACGCTATGCCCATGATTTAAAGGATGTGAGCTTTGCTCTCATTTTAAGCTCACAGAATAGTTAAACACAACATTTCCCAGGAAGATTGGAGAACTCTCTTCAGAGACAGTGCCAAGGGATGGCTTTGACCCACCAGTATCTCACCCTCAGAGCTACTGTAAAATAAAATAATAATAGAAATATTCTCCAACAGGGACAAGTGATGTTCTCTGCCTCGTGTGAATTATCAATAAAGTCATCTTTAACACAACCTAAGTTAAAATTGTGTGCTTTCCATAAAAATGTAGCTGCAACACAAATCCCCTAGCCCTACCCCAGACTGCTTCCAAATAAGTTGTTAACCCAGTCCTTTCTGTGAAGAAACTTGGAGCCACCCTATGGGTTTTCTGCATGAGATGGAAGCCTCCTGAGGCAGAACCAGGCTGGAGTCGCAAATGTGTATTAGCCTAGCCTTCCGAACATCTGAAGCCACCCCCTAGGGTTTTCTGTCTTACCCAAATGGGTAAGACTGATACAAAAAGAACACTGGAGAAGCCCCTCACTGTGGGCAAAAGTAAGGCAAGGACAAGGTGCTGGAGAAGCCTCAGGCCGAGAGATGTCATAGCAACATTCAGAGGCGTCCCCAGCAATAACTGTGAGCTGGAAACTTCCACTCCTTCTGCTAGCTCAGAAATGTACTGCTGCTTTCCCTGCTTGACTTTGTTTCTTGGCAGTAGCTGGTATTTACGTGCCCTTAAGAAAACACCAAAGAGGGACACACTGTCTCCGGGAATGGTGTCTTAGGTCTTTGTGCTCTTGGGGACTTGCACAGGACTTGACACATTGTAGGTGCTCAGAATAAATGAGGATGGATTGAGTTGCGCAGGATGAGAGGAAAAGCTGGGATAATCCCTCCCACTCTGCAGTGGTTTGGAGAGGACGGAAATGAGGTTGGAGGAGCAGTTCTCAACTGGGGCGGCACATCAGACACCTGAGCAGCCTTTACATTACCCTTGCACAAGTCCCAACCCGAGAAACTCAGTTGTCTGACTGGAGCCTGGCTGTGGGCATTTTTTAAAACTCCCCTGGGTAATCCAAATGAACAGCCAGGATTGAGAACCCCTGGGCTAGAGGAAGGAATTGGAGCTGCCAAGGAGAACAAGGGCCTGGTGAAGTTGGTCCCTGAATATTCCCCAGCAGGAGGGACCAATGGAGCTGCCAAGAAGAACAAGGGCCTGGTGAAGTTGGTCCCTGAATCCCCAGCAGGCGGGACCAATGGAGCTGCCAAGAAGAACAAGGGCCTGGTGAAGTTGGTCCCCGAATCCCCAGCAGGCAGGACCAACAGAGGATTAAGTTAGCAACTGTGTGGCTGGCTAGCCACCATGTGAAGGGCCAGGGATAAAATGGTGAGTAAGGCTTAGGGTCTGGTAGGAAATGAAGACATTAGTCAAATAATCTGCCTCTGTGTGTGTGCACGTTCACACGAACATGCTAATAGGGGCAGATGTTCAGAAGGAAAGAACAAGGAGTGATGTGTTGACATGGTTTGGAAGGGCATGGAATGTTCCTTGAGAGATGGAGAGGGTGGAACAAGCGTGTTTCCAGCAGAGGGAACAGCCAGTGCAAAGGTGCAGAGGACGGTGGGAAGCCTGGCACATTCCCTTAGTATTGAAGGAAAAAAGGCTGGAATCCAAAGGGAAGGGGCCAGTGGGCTGCAATGAGGCTGGGAGGCAGCAGGGAACAACAGCACAGGCAGGCCTCAGAAGGGACAGGAAGCCAGTGACAGAGTTTCAGGGAGAGGACTAACACCATCCGGTCATTTTTCTTGCACTTTTGCAATTTTTAAAATTGAGATAAAATCCACATAGCATAAAGTTCACCATTTTTACTGGTTTGGGGGGGGTTGACAACAGAGTCTTGCTCTGTCACTCAGGCTGGAGTGCACAGTCACAGCTCACTGCAGCCTCAAACTCCTGGGCTCAAGTGATCCTCCCGCTTCAGCCTCCCAAATAGCTGGGACTATAGGCACACACCACCACCACACCCAGATCATTTTTTTTTTTTAATTTTGTGTAGAGATAAGGGTATCACTATGTTGCCCAGGCTGGTCTTAAACTCCTGGACTCAAAGGATCCTCCCGCCTCAGACCCCCAAAGTGCTAGGTTGCCATTTTAACCATTTTTAAATGTATAATTCTGTGGGGGAGGGGGTCGTATTTCACAATGTTGTGTAACCATCCTCACTTTCTCATTCCAAAACATTTCCATCACTCCGAAAAGAAACCCCACACCCGTTAGCAGTGTCTCCCAACTCCTCAATCCCTCCAGCCCCTGGCAACCACTAATCTACTTTCTGTCCCTATGGACTTGCCAATTCCGGGCATTTAATATAAATGGAAGCATATAGTAGGTGGTCTTTCATGTCTGGCTTCTCTTACTTAGCACAGCGTTTCCAAGGTTCATCCATGTTGCAGCACATATCAGTACTTCATTCTTTTTACTACTGATGAGTATCCCATTCTGTGGATAAACCACATTTTGTTTATCCATTCATCATTTGATGGACATTTGGATTGTTTCTACTTTTTGGCTATTGTGAGTATTGCTGCTATGAACATTCGTGCACAAGTTTTTGTGGAAACATATGCTTTCAATTTTCTTGGATATATACCTTGGAGTGGAATTGTTGGATCATATGGTACCTCTATATGTTTAACTTTTTGAAGAACTGCCAAACTGTTTTCCACAATGACTACACCATTTTGCATACCCACCAGCACCGTATGAGGGTTCCAATTTCTCCACATCCGTGCCAGAACTTATTTTCCACTTTGTTTTTTATGAAGCCATCCTAGTGGGTGTAAAGTGGTATCTCATGTGGTTTTGATTTTCATTTCTCTAATGACTAATGATGTTGATCATTTTCTCATGTGCGTATCGGCCATTTGTAAATCTTCTTTGGAAAGATGTCTATTCAAATCCTTCACCCATTTTTAAATTGGGTTGTTTGTCTTTTTGTTGTTGAGTTGTAAGAGTTCTTTATATATTCTGGATACTAGACTCTTGTCAGATATATAATTTGCAAATATATTCTCCCATTCTGTAGGTTGTTTATTTACTGTCTTGATAGTATCCCTTGATAGACAAACATTTTTAATTTGTTGAAGTCAGTTTATCTAGTTTTCCCTTTGCTGCTTGTGGTTTTGGTGTTATAATTAAGGAACTGTTGCCTAATCCAAGATACTAAGATTTATACTTTTGTTTCCTTCTAAGAGTTTTTATGGGTTTAGCTCTTACAGTTAGGTCTTTGCATTTTGAATTCACTTTTTTATATGGTGAGAGGTAAGGGTCCAAATTTGTTCTTTTGCACGTGGATAATCAATTGTCCCAGCACTATTTATTAAAAAGACTATTCTTGGAAGGGCACGGTGGCTCACACCTGTAATCCCAACACTTTGGGAGGCTGAGGCCGGCAGATCTCCTGAGGTTGGGAATTCGAGACCAGCATGACCAACATGGAGAAACCCCGTCTCCTCTAAAAATACAAAATTAGCCAGGCGTGGTGGCACGTGCCTGTAATCCTAGCTACTTGGGAGGCTGAGGCAGGAGAATTGCTTGAACCCAGGAGGCGGAGGTTGTGGTGAGCCGAGATTGCACCATTGCACTCCAGCCTGGGCAACAAGAGGGAAACTGTCTCAAGAACAACAAAAAAAAAACAACAAAAAAAACAACTATTCTTTCCCCCATTGAATGATTTTGTCACCCTTGTCAAAAATCACAGATGTATGGGGTTGCTTCTGGACTCTCAATCCTATTCTATTGATCTATGTGTCTGTCCTTGTGCTAGTACCACATCGTTTTGATTATTGTGTCTTTGTAGTAAATTTTAAAATCAGGAACTGTGAGTTCTCTAGCTTTGTTCTTTCTTAAGATTGTTTTTGGCTACCTGGAGTCCCTTGCATTTCCATAGGAGTTTTAGGATCAGTTTGTCCATTGTGCTAGAAGAACAAACTAAATCACCTTCAGAGAAAGACCCCAGAGTCCTCTTCTCTCAGACTTGAGCTCTGGCAGGAATTTTAGAGAAACAGTTGTGGTTATGTTTGGTTATGTTCTTTGATGTTGGATTTGAATTTGTCTTTCAAAATTGAAGCACCACGGCCCAACCAGTGCATGGCTAACGGATCAAGGTTACAGATGTTGGATCCAGACTGCCAGGGTTTGAATCCTAGTTCTGTTACTTACTGACTATATGATCTTGAGAAAAATAGTTATTACTCTGTATTTCAGTTTCCTTGTGTGTAAAATGATGGTAAATATTGTACCTACCTCATAAGATTCTGTGAGAACAAAATAAGAGAGCACATGTGAAGTGCTTGCAACTGTGCCTGGCCTTAAGGTCACCCAACCTCAGATCCCAACGAGTCTGGATCCATTGCTCACCAATGTCTCAGTGGGCAGTACCTTATCAATCTGGAGTGTTTGACCCTATTCACTCTCCCCTATCACAACTCCTTCCACCCTAAGTTTTTCATCACACCACATAGTGAATCAGTGATCGATAAATGCTAACTACTACTTTCTTCTAGTTTCTTTTATAAATATCAAGAAGAAAGTACTGATATAGTGCTTATTCTATGCCAGGCATGGTTCCCAGAACTTTACAGTAGTTACTTAATCTTTATAACCATGCTTTCAGAAGCTCATACTATTATCATCCCATTTTACAGATGAAGTTACTGAGGCACACAAAGTTACACAGCTAAGAAGCAGCAGAGCCAGGATTCGAATCTATGCAGGCTGGCCCCAGAGCCTGTGTTATATTAGTAGTATCTGCACAGGCAGAACTCTAATCCAAGTTGGGGGCATGAAACCAGACCCGCCAGCCTGTCCTGTCGGTCTCAAATCAAGCACGAGCTGCCTCCTCTACACTTCCCAGACTCTCTGTCCCTGGGCTTCATGCTCTGTGGCGGCCAGTGCTGTGTTCCTCCTAAGCCTTCTTCCTCCCAAGCTGCTCCAAGCAAGCAGGATGCACCCCATAAAGTGTGGGGCCACGTCGCCCAGCTGAGCTAAGCCCTAAAACTGTGTCCCTAAGAATCACAGAAGGAGGAAGGGGAGAAGGAGAAGAAAGAGGAGGAAGGGAAGGGAGAAGAAGGCCATGTCAGAGCAGTCATAGACACCCAGGACAGACAACCAAATGGTGTGAAGTCCCTTGAAATAAAACCCCAGGGGATTTTATCTCCCGACTCATGGTTGACTTGAGATTGCTAGAGAGAATTTGGGCTCCTCTGACATTTATTCCAAGTTTAGGACAGAAATATTAGAAATTAGGAGGGACTGGAGAATACAGGATTAGAAACAGTCCCCAACCTTTGGGAGCAAGTGTTTCATCCCAATAGAAGCAAAAATGCAAAAACAATTCCAAGCTCCTTCTCACAGCTTTCCGTTTCTCTCATTTCCATGTGGGCCCGGACTCCCCGCGCCCCACCCTGCCCCCAAATACTCCAGCTATGCCTCTCCTGGTAAACATAGTCATGCAGACAATTGGGGCAGTTTCCTGCTGTGTGTCAATGACAGTTCCTTAACCCTGCAGGAGACGGTGACTGAAACTCCTGCCTCCATTGGACTCCCAGTGAGCCGGGGAGAAGCTGTGGACCCAGTCACTTCCATTCTACCCCACAACTCTGATTTACTTTCTCCTCTGTCTTCATTCACCAAAATCTGCAAGCCACTTTTCTCTTTTTTCCTTTCTTTAAAAAAAAAAAAAAAGAAAGAAAGAAAAAACACTTTGTCTATCATTTCAGCAGGCAATATGGGGGGACCTGCCAAGTTGATAGCAATTTTTGGTGCTAATAAAGTGTCAATTAAGATTGATTGTGCTGCCGAGAGCTCTGAGAGGCTGGTGGTTTATGCTAATGTTTTAAAAGTCTATTTCATATGCCTTTATGTTGAGTCGTTTCATTAGGTTTATTAAGAGCCCAATTGATACATTTCTTGTTGACTCCAAATATTCCTGAGGTGATTAATTCTGAACAATGGGGTTAATTAGTCTGCAGACTTTGGAACACTTCTTCAGGCGGGAGCTTAAGAAACCAGTTTCCAGGGAATGTAATCTCCAAAAGAATTACATTCCTTTATTCTAAAGGAATGGGGAAAAAAATTCTCCCTAGGGAAGAAAGGATGGCTGTGATCTCACGGAGAGTTAAATGAGTGTTAAACTCCAACGAGTCTCTGTGGGTTGCTTTTTTTTTTTAGTGTCCCCTTTTTCTACTTTCTGACTAGTAGGTAAATAGCTTGAATTTGGCATGTGGGTGTATCTGGGGACAGGACACGTGGTCCCATAAGAAGAGTCCAGTCTGGAAAGCAGAAAATGGGGATTCTTTTTCATGCCCCCTAAATAGATGCGTGACCCCCTCCCCGCAGCAGAGCCTTTATTCCTTCATCTTGGGGCCTCATTCCTTCATCTGTAAAATGGGGACAATGACACCTGCCCTCTCCCAGCACCCCAAGCTTCTGTGAGGTTGAGACGAGATCACACGTGTGAAAGCCCTTTGAGAAAAAAACCATTTTCTTTTCTTTTTTTAACCTTTGAGAGGTTAAAAAAAAAAAGGGGACCCATTTTAGAAGTGGGCTTTTTTAAACTCTTTTTTTATATTATTATTCCCTCATGAAAGGGTTTCTTCTTGTAGCTGGGATTTTTCATCTCGTGTTAAAGAGAGAGAGAGAGAGAGAGGGAGAGAGAGAGTTTTAAAAATAGCTATTTTAATGAAAAGAGCCGCTCCCCTGAAGAACTGGGCAGCCCTTTCTGCAGGCTTTGCTGCCGAAACTCACGGTCCAAATTGATTTTTTTTCCCCTCTTCTTTAAAGGTAAGTGATGAAATACTGTGGGTTTGAAAGGGCTGACATTTGGGGTAGCAATTAAACTCAGCCCCATCTAGCCGCGTGGCAGCTGGTGGCGGGCCGGCTCGTTATGGCGGAGAGGCAGGCAGAGGATTACACGGTGGGCAGAGCCGGCTCTCGGAAGAGCTCGGGCCCGGTGTCTGGAGCCAGGTAATTAGATTTAACAAGCTGGCCTGTCCCCTTCATTCCCCACCCACTCAGGGCAGGGCAGCCAGGCCCTGGGGATCCATCTCACACCCCCTCACCAGTGAGGCACCCCACAAGTCCAAGATCCTAATCACCGCAGTGATGGACATGGGGGATATTAACGTTGAGCTGCTAATGACTGTAACAGAAGCAGCAATAGTTAGCAATTCATGGCAGATGGAGATGGCAGGGCCCGCTGTATCATTAGAATCCACCGAAGGGTGAGGAGCCTCCGACAGGGCACGGGATGGGATTGGAAACGTGCAGCTCAACGGGTCTGGGCTGGGGTGTTTGACACACGTGGCCCATCCCTGCCCTCGTCATGTGCTTCCTCAAATACAGCTATAACAAGTCACACTTCCAGCATGTTCTTCTCAGACTCCTCCTCCAGGAGGACTTTGTGATCTCCTCATGGAACCCTGAGGACCAGGCTGGCCCAGAGGGAGTCGCCTGTAGAGAGTGGGTTTCACAGTCCTGAGCTGGGCTGGGCATCTTCCTTTTGTTCTGCTCTCCGGTGACTCTGGCATGCAGCCAGGACTGGGGACCTCCAATCTAGAGGCGGGCCCACAGTTCAGCTCAGTATCCAGACTTGAGCAGGGCACAACCCCGAGCAGACCCCGGGATGTCTGTGTCATGAGCCAAAAGGGTCCATGCTCACCCAGGGGCAACAAGACACGAGGCAAAGACAACCCATCTGTCCACTATTGTCTCTCAGCAATGCCTCCCCACTCAGAAGGCATCCAATCCTTCCCAGGGGCAGCAGGATCAAATCCAGTGCTTTAGCTGGGCATTCGAGGCCTCTGGAATTGGAGGAATCGGGAGCCATGGATCCCAGTTCTGAGCTGCCCAATTTGCTGTGGAGCACTAATGCCCCTGCCCCTCTCTGAGTCTTGGTTTGTTCATCTGTGAAAACAATGAGTTGGCCACATTGAGCTCTCCAGGCTCCCTGGCCTGAGATGCCAGAACTTCTGCAAATCTGCTCTCCCAAGGAACCTCATACATCAACCCACACGCCTCAATGCCCACCTCTAGGTGGCGCCCCCTCAGTCCGCCAACCTCCACGTGAGCCTTACCCCTTGCATGAAATGCCTCCATCTCTGCTTGCTGAAATCCTGACCTTCCTCCGGGCCCAACCAGCGGGCAGGCTTCTTCTACAAAGTCTTCCAGGGTGCCCCAGCTAGAAGTCCTGTCCTTGCCATGGGTACCTGACTCAGCTGTCTTCCAGAATGTCAGAGTTGATGACTGGTGAGAATTGCCGGTCCCCAGTGTCAATGGCAATTGCAGAGCATCTGACGCTCCAGGGCTCCTCTCAGCCATGCTCTCATCGGTGGACCCAGCAGGGAGTCACTTGGGCCACAGGCACCCATTGCACATGGGACAATGACGCCCCACAAGGTGAACGGGCTTGCCTAAGGTCATACAGTTACTAACTGTCAGAGTCAAAACATGGTCAGACATCTGACTCTAATACCCTAAGTCCAGGAATCCCTTCTCACTGCCCAGGTGGTTCTAGATAGTATTAACTGGTCAGCTTAGGGGTCTTCACAGATTATGGCCCCACCCCCAACACACATGCCATCAACAAGTTCTGCTCAAGTCCTTCCTCTCAGGAACTCATTCGTCGCTGGACTTTGTCCCAGGTCTCTGAATGCCAGTTAAGACCCCTTGTCATTGAGAGGCATGAGGGACAAAAGTGCCTGGCTGGCTGGGCGCGGTGGCTCACACCTGTAATCCTAGCACCTTGGGAGGACCGAGGCAGGCGGATCACTTGAGGTCAGGAGTTTAAGACCAGCCTGGCCAACATGGTGAAACTCTGTCTCTACTAAAAATACAAAAATTAGCCAGGCATGGTGGTGGGCGCCTGTAATCCCAGCTACTCAGGAGGCTGAGTCAGGAGAATCGCTTGAACCCAGGAGGCTGAGGTTGCAGTGAGCCGAGATTGTGCTATTGCACTCCTCTAAAAAAAAAAAAAAAACGAAAGAAAGAAAAGAAAGAAAGAAAGAAAGAAAGAAAGAAAGAAAGAAAGAAAGAAAAGCTTACAAAGCAGGTGATCACCGACCTCACCAGCACCAGCAGTTTTCCAGAGAATAGGTCACTGTGAACATACCCAGATTCCAGCCAGGTCAGGAAGCCGGGTGGGCATGTGACGTGGAGACCTGAGAAGGAGGCCGGAAGAATGAGAAAGTTGAGGCAGGGACAGCCAAAGGCGGCCCAGGCAGGAAGATGGGGGGCCAACAAGACAAGTTCAGCCCATCCCACGTGCTGGGTCCCTCACAGATGTACCCCTAATGCTCTTCACAGAGGGGAAGAGAAGATGGAGGCAGGGCAGAAACTTGCCAGTCTCTTAGAATCTATTATCTTCCCCACACTCCCTGCCCTAGGAGACAGAGCTGGTCCAGTGAGAATAGAGATCTCATTTCAGAGGACTCCAGGAGATGGGGTGGGAATAAATGAAGTGGTGTTGCAGAACAGCCCCTAAAATAAATAAATTAAAATCAGAGGAATTAAAGACGGCCAGTTTCAATTCTCCCCAAGCCACCAGCACGTGTTCAATGAGTTGAACTCTCAGTTCGAGCCCTTTCAAAGAGGCTATTTCTCATTTTCTTATTTCCTAGTCAGTGATGTGGGAGTCTAATCACTGTTCTCTCAACTTCTCTATATCGTCTGGGCAGGGAGGAAGATACCAATACTTAGAAATCATTGACATTTCTACTTTACAGCCAGGTCTTTCTCAACCTTGTGGGGTCAGGAAATGCAATCCTACATGTGCCCAGGGGTATCGAAGTAGAAAGATCCCTATTGACACAATAGGGAATGATTCATCTGATGGGCGACTGGGGAGAAGGAACGTGCGAGGTGGATTGGTCCCTGAGACTACCCCCTGGGAGAGACCTGCCATTGTCCAGTTCTGCTTGTTTCTGGATGCTAAGTGTGGAGAAGGAGGTCTTGGAGGCCCAGTTATGACCACACTTCCAAGCCACATTCTCCGTGACTGTAGCCAGGAATGCCCTCTCACTGCACAGATGGTTCTAGATAGTATTAACTGGTATTGATAGTATTAATGGTAAAGTTGACACTTTGAACTCCATCTGCCCCATTCCTGTGTAATTGTTTAGTTTGTCCCTAACCAGCTGGGGGAGGGGGAGGTGAGTCAGAGTATGATTAATTATCACCCCAAACACTAAAATAAATAAAATTCACTCTCTTGTTTCCTCGTCCACTCAAGGTAAGACAGTAACAAACAAAACTTGAAGAAATGTCCTGTACTGATAAATATGGGTGGGAGATAGGAAAGGGAGAGAGACAGGATAGGAATAGAAAGATGCAGACTGATGTTGGATGGGAAGGGATGGGGTGGGGCAATCGCGCCAAATGGCAGAGGCTCCTCCGTGTAAAGCTAGATTCTCATCTCAGCACACACCCTCACAGCCCATGTCGCTGGCCAGACTGGCTACAACCAGGCAGCCCCTTCCTCGATTGCTCGGCAGGTGCCAGAGCCAGGAGAGAAGGAAGGAAGTAGATGGCTCTTCAGGAGGCTGGCACAGGTCCCAAGCAATCTGTTCCCAACTTCCTCCTGCGTAGGTGGTGGCAGCACGTCCCCAGCCGGCCCCCGCGCCTCTCACCAGCCATCAACGCACCCTCACTCTCTCCTTGTGTGTGTTGTCAAATCTTCCCAATATAGCAGCCTGGAGTCTGTCAACAGTTCTGTTCCGTGCTCACTTTCCCTCATCAAAGGATGCCAAGTCTGCTGCCCCCTCCCCAGTGGGTGCATCTCTCCTCGTGCCTCAACCTCAGCACCAGCAAGTGGAGACCTCTGCCATCTCCTGGGAAAAAGTTTGCTTGGAGAAGCCCTTCCAGCTTCCATGGTCTGGCTTACCTGGCACAGGATGGGACCTGTGCCAGGGTGTATTTCAGTGATATTAAGGAAGAGGAATCCAGGAGACTTGATGATTAACTGGATTTGGGGCAGACGGGGAGTGGAGCTTGAGGGCAATGCTCAGATTTCTGACTTGAATGATTTGGGGGAGTGCCTTTCACAGAGAGGGCAAACCCCAGAGAAGGAGCAGTTTGGGGGAATGGAGAAAGAGTTGACAGGTTGAGAGGTAGGGAATGTGAGCTCCCTGCGGGCTTTCTAACGGGGATGTTCCAGATGCAGGTGCAGATTGGAGCTCAGGAGACAGACCTGGGTGTGCAAAAGGTGCCCAAAGGCAGGATGCAATCATCCGCAGGAAAAGTCAAAACACACCCATGTGCTCCAAGGGCATTCAGCAATGGGGAATTCTCAGTGTGGCAGCCCCAGGGACTCACTTTACAGAGCTCCCCTGCGTACCCTGCAGTGTGCTGCAAGGCCTGGACCCAGTGCTGCCTGCTGGATGACCTCCATCCCCAGATGTCTATGCTTGTGTCCCAGCAGCTGCCTTCTTTTTTTTCCTGTTCCAGCTGCCTCTGTTCCACCCTCCAGAGAACAGAGAGTGACCTGGTTTGGGCACCAGGAAACCTAAGTCCCAGTCCCAACTCTGCTGACTTTGGGATTTCTACACAAGTCACTGGCTCTCCCTCTGTCTCTCTCTCTCAGTCTCCTCAACAGTAAAATGGAACCAAAGGCTGGTAGGGTCAAACAAGATGGTACATTTGAATGCTTTACACATGTAAGGAATCTGAGTAAAAACTGCCCAAAGGTCTGGCCTAGGTCCCTCGGTCCTGTCTCCCCACCCTTCCCCAGCCACCAGACTGGTAGTAGATCCTGCACTCGGATGTGTGTGGCACCACTCTCCCCATCCTTTGTGGCCTCCTCCTCTGGGGGCTCCAGGACACTGCTTGGGTCTCCTAAAATCTCCACAGACCCCCTGTCATCTTTGACTCACCAGATAACCCGGCAGGTCAGAAGACACCACTAATAATGTTCAGATGGTGACATTTATTGCAATGCTAGGCGGCACCTGCTTAGCTTTCAGGGCTATCAGGAAATGTCAGGCACACAGTGAATCACTCCATACAATGCATCTTGCAGAACATTTGCAACAATCTCTTATTTGCTGATCCTAATTGAGACCTCGCTGAGGTGCTCAGACCCCTCCTCTCCTCTCCTGCCCTTCAGCCCAGGCACTCTCTCATGATGACCCCTTCCTTGAGTCCACTTTCACCAAGGCAACCGGCAGAGAGGTGAATTTAAGATGGAGATGCACAGCCAGGTGCGGTGGCTCGCGCCTGTAATCCCAGCATTTTGGGAGGCCGAGACAGGCAGATCACCTGAGGTCAGGAGAAACGCCTGGCCAACATGGTGAAATCTCGTCTCCACTAAAAATCCAAAAATGAGCCGGGCGTGGAGGCGCACGCCTGTCATCCCAGCTATTCAGGAGGCTGAGGCAGGAGAATCGCTTGAACCCGGGAGGCAGAAGTTGCAGTGAGCCGAGATGGCACCACTGCACTCCAGCCTGGGTGACAGAGAGAGACTCCGTCTCAAAAAACAAACAAACAAAAAAAGATGGAGAGACACGCTGCAGTCCTCCTAGGACACTGTCCCTTCATTTCAGGAAGAGTAGGGGTGGGTGAAGTTGCCACCCTGATTTCTGAAAGTCAGTTCACGAATCAGAGACATAGGCTGGTGCCGTTGTGCCCAAGGGAAGGTGTTGGACACCGCCGCAGGCTGTGTTGATGTGAATGGCGCCCATCTATTCCTCCACAGAGAGAGCCGTTCACCTGGAGAGTGCTCCGGATGCAGCCCCGGCTGCCAGGGGAGAGCATGACTGCACTACGCTGAGACTATGGAAGGTCCTCCCCGGAGGTTTGTCCCATCAGAACTGAGGGAAAACAACAAATCACGGAACATCTGAGCCAAGAGTTGCTGGTGGCAGTGGTTCCGGTCCCTGGAAGGAACCGATCTGCAGGCGGAAAGGATAAATCCAACACAGAGAGAGGAGGGACATGGTCCTGATATAGTTGGAGTTCCTGGTTGCAACTGTCCCTGAAACCTGGGCTCTGAAACCCGGGCTCCGTGAGCCACAGTCTTCTTTTTGCCTTGTCTGGTTCAAATTGAGTCTCTGTCACTTGGAACCACCATGTTGTCACACTGTTACTGACATGTTCTCTCCACCGGCCTTCTGGAAAGAGTTCCCACGTCTTTCTGTCTAATCCAGGCCAGTCCAGAAAGTGCGGCCTGGAGATCTGGGGCAGAGCAGACCCAGTGGCCACACGCTTCAGCCCAGGGCCCCTCACCAGCTGCAGCACTACCCGCCCTCTCTGCCAGCCCCTCGCGATTCCTGCTCTGCTGCCCTCTGCTGCCCCCCACTGGCCACAGGCATCACTGCGCTCAACTCCTCCCGCCCAGCATGGGTTGGGGCCTTTATCACAGGGACTCGAATCAGGAAGCAGAAGAAGCCGCAGGTCCGAAGAGAAGCAGCCTCTCCCAACTCCAGTCCCAGGCGAAAAAATGTATCTCCGGAAATGGGAACTCGAGAAAATCTTTACTATTACATGTGGGCTAAAAACACTCTTGTCTTCCCTAAGGGTGCGAATACTCATAATGTACAACGGGAGTTCCTGCTGCAGATATTTTATTCCAAGTGTGGACTCTAGGCAGGGTCCCCAGGAGGCTAGAGCAGTGGGAGAGAAAGACGGAGCCTGGAGGAGAGAGCCTGGAGAGTTTAAAAGAGAAACTAAGTCAATAAAACAAGAGGAACCATGAGGACAGCATAGTAATCCGGGATGTAAGAGAGCCCACGAAGAAGTAGGATTGAGCCCCAAAGAGCAGCACAGCCTCTCTGGGCTCCTATTTTCCACAAATGCTCTGCGAGGAAAGAACCATTTATGTGTTTATAGTTTCCAGGATACTTTAGCACAGACTATTGCATTTGATTTCACACCACCTGAGATAGTCGGGATGTGTGTTCCCTCCAAATCTCACGTGGAAATGTGACTCCCAATGCTGGAGGTGGGGCCTATGGGAGATGTTTGCGTCACGGGGGTGGATTCCTCACGAGTGGCCTGGCGCCCTCCCACACTAACGAGTGAGTTCTCTCTGTGTTAGTTATCGTGAGATCTGATTGTTAAGAAGAGCCTGGCACCTCCTCCTCTTTCTCTTGCTCCCTCCCTGGCCAGCCGACGCACTTGCTCCCCCTTCACCTTCTGCCATGAGTAAAAGCTTCCTGAGGCCTCACCAGAAGACGCTGCGGGTGCCATGCTTGTACAGAGTGCAGAACCATGAGCCAAACAAAGCTCTTTGCTCTATAAATTATCCCGTCTTGGGTATTCCTTTATAGTGACACAAAATGGACAAATGCACCTCCCAATATGGTAATACTGTTGGATTGACACTTTTTTTTCTCTCACAAGGAAATAGATATTGTGGGAGATTTAGTGGCTTGGCTGAGGCATATTTTTTACAAACAGTGGAGCCTAAACTCAAGCTCAAGTCCAACTCCAAGTCTAGGGCTCTCTGCCTCCACGTGGGTGAGGCTATATTATACACTGATCTAGCCATGCAGGCTACAGTCACACCACCCTGAATGTGCCTGATCTCATGTGATCTAACCATACAAAGTGAAAGCACGGGCTTCTGCAGCATCAGGGAACCAGGGTGCAAAATTTGGCCCTCCTATTTACAAGCTGTGTGCCTTTGGACAAGTTACTTAACTACTCTGAGTCTCCCACATGGGCGTGTCTCATGGGGTTGTTTTAAAAAGCAAACGTTAGTATATGTGCATCACCCGAGCCAGGGCATGACACTTAGTAGGTACAGTTATGATGGTCACAAGACTTACCACGTGCATATTTCCCAATGCAATTCTCCCATAATGTTTAGTCTGATTTTGTGTTTTCCTAGTAAATTCAAATTCAGCCCCATTTCATTATTTCAACTGTAGGAGAGAAGACCCCATGGACACCTCATCACCAAAGCAAGTTGGCTGCTTTAATCCTTATTCTACAAATGGGAAACTGAAGCTCAGAGAAGGTAAGTCAACTCTTTGAGGTCACACAGATAATACATGGTAGAACCAGGATATGAACCCAGGTTTGTCTGACTTTGAAGCCCCCACTCTTTCCAAATCCCTGTGGTCTGTGGCAATGGGAAGAATTATGGAGGAAAGTAAGGAAACAGGGACCAGTTTGGATGCTGTTGCAATGGTCCAGGTGAGAGATGACAGTGGCATGATAGCAGAGGAGATGGTCAGAAAGGGGTAGATTGAGGCTATGTTTAGGAATACAGCTTGCAGGCCTGACTGATGGATTACCCTGCTGAAGGGTTTTTGGCTTGAGCGACTAAGTGAGTAATGATGCCGTTTTCTGAAATGGAAAGACCAGAGAAGAAACACATTTCAGGGAGGGGATAATCAAAGATCCTGCTTTGGTCTTGTTAAGTTCAGGTGCCTATTAGTCACCCAAGTAGAGCTTTTGGATCGATAGCTGGGTAAATGCATCTGTATCTCAGTGGCGAGGGCAAGACAGGCGATATCCGCAGAGATGACACTTAAAGCCAGTGGATTGCATGAGATCACTTGAGAGAGAATGAATACAGAGAAGAGGTCACGGACTGAGCCCCTGGGCCCTCCAACATTTGGAGATCCAAGGTGGGGGGGGGGGGTACCAGTGAGCTGGAATGTGGTATTCTAGAGGCCCAGAGGAGTCAATGTCAGGAAGGAAAGAGTGGACAGCTCTGTTCAATGTCTATTAGAGGCTGTGTGAGGGGAGGACCTAGAAGTGGCCAGTGGAGTCTGACCTATGACCTGCATTAAGGCAGATACTATGTGCAGCACCCACTGAGCCTCACCTCATCCCCATTTTCACCCCATTCTTTGACCTTTTATTTACTCTTTGAGGCTAGGCTGTCCCTCTTGCTACTGTTTTTAAGACTGAAAAAACATTTCCATTTTAACTCTCCTTCATGCCCTTATTCAGCAAATAAACATTATGCAAATAAACATGCAGGTCCTATGTCGGCCATAAGATGTGGCCTTGACCTTGACACTGGGAACTTTAAAGGGAGAACAGATATGTCAGCCGTTCCTTACAGTAGATTCTGATCATGTTCTGGTAGAAAAACATCCTGGCAACTCTGGGAACACAGAGGAAGGCCAGGGAGAGCTTCACAGAGGAGGTGATACTTGGTCTTGGCCTTGAGGGATGAATAGGAGTTCAGCCAGCAGACAACAGGGTTCCCTTTGCCCTGACAGAGGGAATGGAGGCACGAGAGAGTACAGTGATTGGGAAACTGCGCTTCATTGGGCAGCTGGAGCAAAGAGTAAATGTAAAGGGCATGGAAAGGCGCAGGGCCCAGGTCTTTAGGGACCTTAAGCATGAAGCTAAAAAACTTGGACTTTGTAGGCCAACATTTCCTCCAAAATTACCTCTAACCTTAAATCCCAAGTTTGCTATGCAAAATCAATAAATCCCAGGGTGAAATACACAGGCCTGCTGCAGAGGAGACCCTTCCTCCTGGAGATGCACTGTGTTCATTAGCATTTAAAAGGCCAGACAAACACTACAAGAGAAAGAAAAGAAAATAAAGAAAAGAAAAGAAGAGAAGAGGAAAAGAGAAGAAAAGAGAGAAAGAGGGAAAGAAGGAAGGAAGGGAGGGAGGGAGAGAAGGAAGGAAAAATGGAAGGAAAGAAGGAAAAAAGGAAGGGAGGGAGGGAGGGAAGGAAGGAAGGAAGGAAGGAAGGAAAAAAGGAAGGAAGGAAGGAAAAAAGGAAGGAAGGAAGGAAAAAAGGAAGGAAGGAAGGAAGGAAAAAAGGAAGGAAGGGAGGGAGGGAAGGAAGGAAGGAAGAAAAGGAAAGAAGGAAAAATGGAAGGAAGGGAGGGAGGGAAGGAAGGAAGAAAAAAGGAAGGAGGGAAGGAAGGAAGGAAGGAAGGGAGGGAGGGAGGGAGGGAAGGAATTTATCTTCTGATTTTCCAAATGTACATCCCATGTGACCCTTGGTCGTGTAATACATACTGGCATCCCTACACAAGTAATGTTGCCCAGTCACACAGTGGGAAAAGTTGTGTCAGGGCTGGGGATCATTCACAATTTAAGCAGGAGAATGGCTTCCCTGGAGGCAGGACAGCGGCAAGATGGCCATTAAGGGGCCTCATTAGCCCTGGAACCCATAGATGGGGACCAAGTTCATCCCTTTACCCTGGGACTAAGAACACCTTCATTTATTTCTTCAGCAAATATCTAGTGAGCACCTTCTCTGGCCAGCTGTGCTGATGCCGGCAGTACAGTGCAGAAAAAACTCAGGCACAATCCCTGCCTCATGGTGCTTTCTGGCTTACAGATGCTGTTACTATTCACATAATCGCATAGATTGAGATTTGGAGGAAAATACACAGTTCTATAAGAAAGGCAACTGGCATCCAGGATGGTTTTCCTTCGTAAGCTATGCCTGGGCTGAGATCTGAAGGATGGGCAGGAGTAGGCAAAGAGGAGAGGTGTTGGGGGAATGACATTCTAGCACCATGTGCAAGGGCCTCGAGGCAGGAAGGAAAATACTGCAGCTATAACACAAAAGGGAGAGCCAAAAATGGTTGCCTCCTGATCACTTAGCAACTTTATTTCACAGTCTTATCTATGACTGTAGATGCCTGGCCACACATTAGAAATCAAGTGCCCCCAGTATCTGAGATTTGAATGCTCTAGAAAGAACATCCAGAAGGATAGCCAGAGGAACAGCAGTCTGCACTGGCATTTTCTGCTTAACAAAGGAGAGAGTGAGGAGTGGAGAGGGCTCCCAGAGACCTGGCAGATTAGCTCAGGTGCTTCAAATTCAGCTCTCCGAGGCCAAGCGTCCATTCCCTTGTGAGTGCCTGGCTTTGCATAGAAAACCTCCTTTCTCGGAAGGGGCCTGGCCAAGCACTGTGCTAGGTGCCTCCCGCACATAAACTCAAATTGCCAGGCACCAGATGTCCCTACATGATCCGGTCTTAAGGCTCACCCTTCATGTAATATTTGAGTAAAACGGTCCCCGCAAGCATCCCACATATGGTAGTAAATCCAGGAGCCCCAACAAGCCCTGAAGAGACCTGTTTCTCCTTCATATCATTCACATCCAGTTTCTCCTTTGGCTGAGTCTCTATCTCCCTGGGCTCTTGCCTCCTGTCAGTAGAACCTCCATTAACTGTTACTTTCCTGGGGTGGAGGCCATGCCGTTCTTGTTAACCATTGTTGCTCTGATCCACAGGCAAAAAGCCCAGTGCATGGTAAAAATGGTGACAATAGCTCACATTTGTTTTACTTTTACAAATAAAGGTCGCTGTTCTAGGGGCATTAGACACAGTAACTTATTTATTCCTAGTCTCATTCCTATGTGGAAGGGTTATTTTTAGTTCCATTATATGGATAACTGTGGCTCGGGGAGGGAATGTCACCTGCCCGGGTTCACACCGCTTGTAAGTAGTAGGAGCAAGATTTAAACTCAGGTCTTTGGCTCCAAAGCTTGCAATCGTAGTCTCTGTTGCCTCAGTGAATACGTGCTCAGTAACTATTTGTTGAGTAAATGAATGATCCCTTCTTTGGGGTGGAAGCCTGGCCTTCCTCACCTGGATACCTTAGGGCAGGCCCTTGGTCAGAGCTTGCTGCAAGAATCCATTTTGCACACAAGTATAGCAAGGATGGTGGTCTGGCTTTACAGCTCAGGACGGAGAAATCTGTCCAAGCTGGGGAGCATTCTAAGAGGCGGTCATTCTGTGACAGTTGGCAGCTTGATGGGACATGGCTGGAAGGGGCGATGACTCCGGAAATCAGAGCAAGACTACACAACCCCACCCCACTCTCACCCCCACCTCTGCGGGCTCCAGGGCAATTGCTAGGTTCATCTCACTTTGGCGATGTGCATTTGTTGGTGAGCACCATGTCCAAGCCAAGTTAAATGAATTCTCGTCAGCATCCTGTGTGTGGGTGTATGTACAGGAGGAGGGGGGAGGTAGAGAGGGGAGAGATAGATGAGAGTGTGATATATGTCAGATTTTTAAAAATCAAAATCAGTTAAAATCAAAATAATACTTTGGTGCCTAAAGGGGATAAACTTCAATTATCTTGAATCTTTCCTTCTGAGCAAAGCCCATTGCTGATAATGCTAAATAAATGAGGTGTTACCGTATTAATGTTGTCAACAATAACAAACATTTGCATAGCATTGTTCAGGCTACAAGACATTCATTCGTTCCTTCACTGGTCACTGTGTCAGACAGGAATGCTTACAGCTGCAAGCGTCTGCATAGGAACTAGAAGTGGCTCAAACTTAGTGGACATTTATTGTTAATTAACTAAAAATTTCATGGTAGGAGTTCCCAGGGCTGATTTGGCAGCCCAGTGTATTATAATATCACTGAGGATCCATGCTCTTCTCTTTCTCTCCTGCCATCCTCAGATGATGCTGTTCTTTCCACTTGTGGTCGCCATTTGGTTACGTCGTCACCAAATCCCTCACTCTCCTTAACAATCTTGACAGCAGGAAGGAAGCTTCAAGAGCAAGCGTGCTCTCCTGACACACCTCCTTTCTTTGATCAGGGATGGAAATCTGTCCCAGAACTCCCAGTAGGCTTTTCCTTATATTCCATTGGCTAGAACTGGGTCACACACCCACCCCGCCCATACCAGTCACCACAAAGGGACACAGGGTTGCCATGACTTTTCCAGAGCCATCAGGCACAATTGTCATCTGGCCTGAATTGGGGCGCTGCTAGCAAGAATGAAGGCAGAATGGCCATCGGATTGGTTGCATTCATTCATTCCACAAACATCTTTCCCATGCCCTGTTCTTTTATTTTATTTTATTTTATTTTATTATTATTTATTTATTTATTTATTTATTTATTTTGAGACGGAGTCTCACTCTATCACCCAGTCTGGAGTGCAGTGGTGCGATCTCGGCTCACTGCAAGCTCCGCCTGCCGGGTTCATGCCATTCTCCTGCCTCAGCCTCCCAAGTAGCTGGGACTACAGGCACCTGCCACCACACCCAGCTAATTTTTTGTATTTTTAGTAGAGACGGGGTTTCACTGTGTTAGCCAGGATGGTCTTGATCTGCTGACCTCGTGATCCGCCAGCCTCACCTCCCAAAGTGCTGGGATTACAGGTGTGAGCCACCGCACCTGGCCCTCTCATGCCCTGTTCTAAGTGTAAAGGATATGCAAATGATTAAGATGGAGTTCCAGTGACATCTGTGCTATATTATCTCCATCTTACGGATAAAGAAACGGGCTCAGATCGCTGAATCTGCTTGCCTGAAGCCCCTTCCAATGAAGGATCCCATTCCAAAAGCCCTTGCTCCTTCCACCATGAGTTGCCTTTTTGATTGCACAAATCTTCCTGGAGTTACCCTGAGTGGCATGGCCTGTGTCCTCCCTAGAAGGATGCCAACAGGATTGTGTTTTACACCCTGGCCCTTTGCTGGCAGGTGCTGTTCTGCCCAACCTGAGATTTATGGAGTCCTAGGATGCTCCCACAGGATGCAGATGGGAGATGCCCCCTCTCTAACAACCAGGCAGGCTCCCTGCAGATGGGCCCCAGATGGTGGCATTATCTGAGCAGTGGGATGGAGCCAGGAGAGGCGTGCAGAGAGAGGTGGGCCAGGCTTGGTCAGCCAAGTGTTCAGTGGAGAGCGTGGCTCAGGCTGGAGGGATGGTGCCTAGTAGGTTCAGAGCTGCTGGCCTGTGACAGGTTTGGCTGAGGTTGGCACTGTTGCCCCAATTCTGGCACTTGTTACTTCACATGGATCAGTGCCTAGTAGGGAGTGGTGCCGACCCTGAGCTCGCTGGAGCCTCTGATTGGTGCTGAGCCCAGAGTCAGGAATATGAGGGCTCCTGCCTGGGTTATCAACATTGTGCTGTGACCATGCCTGCAGACCTGAGAAGAGGCAGGCTCAGGGGGCACTCTCCTGGAAGCCCAGTGTGGCTCTCTCCCATTGGTTCTCCTCACGAAGTAATAGGAGTAATGCCTAAAAATATGGACTCTGGAGCTGGACTTTCTGGGTCTGCCTCCTGGCCTCACCAATGGTTAACTGTGTAACTTTAGGCAGGTTGCTTAACCTCTCTGGTTTCAATCTGTAAAACAAGACTAATAATGGTGCCAACCTCATAGGATTGTTTTGAAGCTTAAATAAGAAAGATCATATGTGTAAAATGCTTTGAACAATACAGGCATGTAGTGAGTATCAGCCGAGATGATTATTACACCAACGCCTTGACACTGTACAAACCTCACTAGCTTGTATAACCCAAATGCCAGCTGGGTGCCTCCATGTTCTTGCATTTGAGTTATGACTTGGGGGAACTTTCCGATCTCTATGGCTTGGAGGAGTCCCACACCCTCCCTGGGGTTGCTATGAGATCTGGGAGACTTGAGGTCTCCGGTTCGCATCCCTTTACTCTGAGTCCACCTGGGTTGAAGAATTCAGCTGCTACTTCATTGGTTTTTACAACAAATCTGGTCTCACCCAGCATTCAGGATGTGCCCATGCTTGAGTGGTGGTGGGAGTGGGGTGTCGTAGGGGGGTCCCTCAGCGCACGGTGCTCTCTCACTGCTCCTTCCCCCATTGTCTCCCCTCCTCCTTTCCAACCCTTCCCCATGTGTCCCCCTCCTCCCTCGGCTAAGCAGAGGAATGTCTCCCTGAGCCACACCAATAGCTGCCATTTATCAAGCACTTGTTATGGGCCAGGAGCTGTTCTAGGTACTTTATAGAATCACCATGTTTAAACCTCATGAGACATCTGCAAGTATGAGCTTTTGCTGTCCCCATTCTGGGGACCAGGGAAGAGGCCACACAGCCAGGAAGCAGCAGATACAGGGTTCATTCAGGCAGTGTGGTCTCCAAGCCTGGCATTCTGCAATCTACTGCACTCCCTGGCTTCTTCTGTAACCTCAGCTCCAGGCACGGAGGCTAAACTTACATCTACATGAGTTTATGAAAAATCTTTTCTCAACAAACATGTAATCTCTGCTTAAGGGCAATTCCTGCTCTAATCTGTTCCTTCTTTGTTTGTCTCTCTGTGCACACAGAGAGACAGAAAGTGTGGAAGAAAAAAGGTGGACTTTGATGCTGCTCAGGTTGGAATTTCAGGCTTGGCTCTTCACCTCTCTGAGGCTCAGTTTTCTCTCCTGTGAAATGGGTTAATTACAGTACACAAGGCATTGTGATGGTCAAAAGAGTCATGACATACACGCCTGGGTCAGTGGGTGGTCAGTAATGGGTGCCCATTATCATCAGTATCTCTCCCTCCAGCTCCCAGCATGGGGCCTTCCACAGGTAACATCAGAAAGACCTTGTTAGGTTGCATTCTAAGTCTTCTGGGCTGGCTTCTGATGCAGTTTCTCCGTGGTCCACCTTGTTCATCTTCCTGCCTCCAGTGGGGTTCTCTCCCACCTCGAAGCCCCCTCTTCCCTTCTGTACCATCTCTAGCAGTAGAGGGTCCCCTCTTTCCAGTGTCTCATAACCCCCCGTAAAGCTGGTCCAAGAGCAGAATTTATCCAGGCTGGTAGGGGACAAGACTGAGTGACTGGGTGTGCCTCCCACTCACCTGCCTTGCTGGCAGTGACAGCCTCACCCAGCCTAGAGAGCACCTGGCCTGAGACAGGCCAAGAGGGAGGGCCAGGCTGCACTCTTCTCAGGGTGCAGGGGGTCCGGGCTCCACTTGGCTGGGACCTGTGCTGGGGGTTGGAAAAGAAGTTTCTCCTGGGAGGTGGGTGTGAGTAGCAGGAGACCTCCTGTGCCCACAGCCTGTCCAGTTCCCACTGCAATCCCTGAAGCCGCAGAGCCAGATGGGGGCAAGGATCAGGTGCCCCAGGCTCTAGGGCCAGCCCCGTGCAGCTGGGCTGAGGGATCCTGGGCAGGTCCCTTCACTATCTGTGCCTCCTTATCCTCTGCACAAAAGGGCTTGGGGACAGCTCCACCATGATGGGTGCTTGGACTCGGATCAGTGTGAAACTGTTTGGCTGGGGATACCCTGCATCCTCCGTGGACACACCCTCTAAAGCGGAGGTGGGAAGCTGGGTTGACCTGGCCTCTGTGACTTCTGTGGAGAAGAGAACCCTCATTCCAGACCACAGACAGGTTTGAGCCTCCCCACAGTGGGGCCATTGAGCCACTCAGCCCCTGAAGAGCCCGTGTGTCTGTGTTGATGTGTGTGTCTGTGTTTGCATGTGTGTATGTATATGAGTGTGTCTGTGCTGTATGCATGTGTATGTGTATGTGTCTATGTTTGCTTGTGTGCATGTGTATCTCTGGTTTTCTCTGTGTGTGTCTACGTTTGCATGCATGTGTGTGTGTGTGCCTCTGTGTATATATGTATATATTTCTGTGTGTGTGCACATGCGTATGTATATCTCTCTCACTGTGTGTGTGCATGCAAGTGTATTTATGCTGCTTATGTGCTAAGCTAAGTGCTCTTCCTGCTCCCCCACCTCCCTGGAAACCAGCCCTTCCTCTGGTGCACTGCAGGCCATGTCTTCCCTGTCTTCTCTGCATAGAGTGTAAAAACCCACGTTTTTGTGCCTCAGTCACTTCTAATGGCAGGAATGGACTTTGGCAGATGAGTCGCCTTCAAGGTTGCCGCCTTCTTCTGTTCCAGCCTTTCCCTTTCTCTATGTCTCCCCCTCACCTGTCTTATCCTCTCCACTTCCCCTTCACGGGGCCTCTGACTCTCTCTCTTGCCCTTCTTTCCCAGCCCCTGTCTCTGCCTTCCTCCTTTTGTCTCTCCTCTCTCCGTCTCTCCCTTCCTTGCACTGCATCTCTCCCTGTCTCTGTCTCCCCCATCTCCAGCACCAGCTGACAGCTGATCCTCTGGGAGGCGTGAAGATGGAGTTGGCAGCTGAGGAGCTGTGAGGGTGCCGAGCCAGGCGCCGAGTGGAACTGCTGCCTTCAGGATGGGCAATGGTGGCTTCCAGGAAGGCAGAGGAGCCTCTCAGAGGGCAGGAAGAGGAAGAGGAGGCAGAGCTGCCGGGAAGAACTGTGGGGTCAGGGTCAGTTATCCCCAGGAGGGGACTAAGGTCTTCAGGGAGGTGGAGACGGGGTGGATGGGGGATGAGGTTCTGAGGGTGGCACATGTATGTGTGCATGAAGCCTGGAAGTTCCTTGACAGGAGAAGCCTGCTATTCTGGGTCTTGTCCCTGACTCCCCCTAACCCAACATGTGCCTGGCACTAACACATGAAACCCTAGCCGATGGCATGGGAGCCCGTTTCCTGGGAGCTCTGGGGCAGCAGACCAGGAGAGAGCTGCTAGTCTGGGAGCAGAAGGTGCCCAGCATGCATCACTGCGCCATCAATCATGCTAAGCGTTGTGGAGGAAAACCAGGAGGCAGAGAGCAGCAGCGAGATCTGAGGGCTCCCTGCTCTCCAGCGCCCTGACCATGCTGCACAGCAATGAAAGTGGCCTGAAGGACAAGGACTCAGAGTCACCTTGTGCTCTTCAGAGAGCTCACAGCTCACAGAAGCAGGCTATTCTGTTTTCAGAAACCAAGTCTCCTAGAAAGAACACACAGAAAAAGTGACAAACTCCTACTCATCCTTCAAAGCCCAGCTCAGATGTTACCTTGCCACAGGAAGCCCTTCATGACTCTCCACCTACAGGGACTCTCTTCCACAGCAGGTCTCTACCTCGGACCTGTTTTTTTCATGACACCGAGCCCACCACTTGGTAATATTTGTATATCTGCGTGTCTTCCTCATGAGACTTAGAGCTCCTTGAGGGTGGGGCAAATATCTGATCTATTTCTCTAATGTCTAACATGAGGCGGACCTAGAGTGGGTTTCTGAGTCAGACACACAGACCCTCAGATGATGGACTGGGCTAGAGAAATAGGGTTGGGCAGGAAAAGATGCTTCAAGTCCAGGGACCTATTCTGAATGTCCCAGGGAGGGGCAGGGTGATGGGTGATGGGGTATGTGTAGCTGCCCCTCCTGAGAATCAGGACATCACATCTTAGTGGGCCATTTGGTGAGCACTATGGACTGAGGCCCCATTCTTGGTCCTGTTTTCCCTGGGACCCCGGGGCAGAGAACAATATGGAGGTGAGGAGAGGTGGTGGGAACTCCACTCTGAAGGAGAGACACGGCCCTGACCCAGGGACCTTCAGTCTGAGGAGGATGAGCATGGCTGTGTCCCTCGAATTGGAGGGAGCACATGCCTATACAGGCAGTGTCTCCTCACTCTACAGGCTGGTTTGTCACAATCTAGGTAACGTCCATCTGTCTGTCCTGTAGGTAACGTCCATCTGTCTGTCCTGTCTCTCATTCATTCTTGGAGCAATTCCTCCACTCCCCATCCTATGTCTAATAAACCTGACATTCAGAGAAAATGTCTTTGGTAAAGGTCACAAGAGGGAGGTGGCATTGTTGCTGGCAGCACCGGTCCTTCCTGCACCAGCACTCCCTCCTTCAAGACAAAGTACCAGGACTACGTCCCTCAGAACCCGCACCTGCCCCACCAGTCACCACCTCCAAGCCTCCTAGTCCTCATAAACCCTCTCATCTGGAAAGACACTGTGCAGGTTATTCATTCTCCCTGCTGGCCATGGAAGTTGCAGGGATGACTCAGATCCAGCCCTACCTGGCAGGGTGCTAGGGTAGGCATATCCTAGGAGCAGCCAAGCTGAAATCCTAGCTCCAGGGTATATCTACAGCGGGACGTAAGAGATAAGGCCACCAAGAGAGGCAGAACCTAGGTGGTGAAAATCACATAGTCCAGCCTCAGAAGCTTGGCCTTGATTCTGAGGACACTGGTGAGTCATGAAAGAGTGTGGGCAGGGAAATGTTCACATTTGTGTTTTGGGAAGATCCCTCTGGCTGCAGGATGAAGGATGGATGCAGATGGAGGTAAGAGATGACCGTGGCCTGGTCTAGGGTGGTGGATGGATTGGAGAGTTTTTTGACCAAGGAAGAGGAAGTGGTGAAAGATGGGGTGCGGTTTTAGCCCTGGTGGCTCAGCAGAAGGTGATGGTGTTTACTGAGATGGGAGGAGCAGGTTGGAAAAAAGATGATGAGTTGGTTTTGAATATGTTGAGTTTGCTTGGGAGACGGAGATGTCCAGTGGACAGTTGGAAATAGGATCTGGAGCTCAAGATGGAAGTCTGTGCAGGGGAGGTGGACTTGGAAGGGCCTGTGCTGCAGTTGGTAATTGAAGCTGTGGTGCGGACATGGTGTGGACACGGTTTCAGAGGGATAGTGTAAGACCGAGCAGGGGGGAGGGCCCAGGACAGCGCCATCAGGGATGCTGGTATTGAGAGGCGGGGCATGAAGAGGAGGTCATGCCGGAGTCTGGAAGGGAGCGGTCAGAGGAGAGGACTTCAAGGGGAGAGTCGTCACCAGGGCCACCTACTCGCCAACCCTCAAAGGAAGCCTTTGTCATTCTTGTTTCACAGGTGTAATGGCAAAATAACTTGCAGTAGAACTGGGAGTCAAATCTGGCTCTATCAGATTCCAAAGGCCAGACTCTTGGCTACGCTTACACTTTTACCTACAGAGGCTGGTCACCCACAGGACATCCATGTTCAGTCCTCAATCTAGGGGTGCCCTTGGGGAGGGAGGGCTTAAGGAGGCCTGTCCCACTAGGCATGAGCTCTGTGTTAGTTATACTGCTCTTAACCATGTGCCTGGGGAGGTCCCAGTCATTCTCCCCTCAACCTTACTCTCAGGTTAACTCCACATGACCTGTCTTCTGCCTCAGATTCCCTGCTTAGCCCCCACGATTCCCAAAGGGACTGGAGTCTACCTTGAATACCAACTTAATAATTGCTAATATTTCCATGGCACAACCTACATTCTAGCTTCTCTCTATACATTAGTCTCCCAGCAACCCTTGAGATAGACAGCATTATCTCTGTTTTATAGATGGGGAAACTGAGGCATTGAGCATTTAAGCACTTTGCCCAAGCTCACACAGCTGGCAGATGTCAGAACTGGGATTCAAACCTAGGCAGCTTGTGCTCTTCACTGCTCTAAGCCCTTCCTCTTGGCTCATGGCCATCTCTTCTTCAGATCCTATTTCCTTCTGTGAATCTAGTGAGTACTCAACAACATAAGGCTAGGCAGTGCCTGCCACTCGTGGATGATGGAAATGAGGGTGGTGATGGTGAGGACACTTAGGATGGCACCCTGCCTGTTGTCTCTGAAGATCACGCCTCTCTCTGATTCCCCTTATGGTGCAGCTGCAGCCTTTGATGGTGGGGATGGATTTGCCTGGAGCCATCAGCGCTTGGAACCTTGTGTTTCAAGGATGTTAAACGGGGCAGTTTCAACAACTTGTTGTCAGACAGACTTGGTTCAAGTCTATGGGAACTTGGACACATGACTTAAAACTATCCAAGCCTCTAGTTACTCTTCAGTAAAATGGCCACAACAAGAGCAGCCCCACTCCCCCTGCACACAGGATGGGGGAGAAGGAGGTGATTATAAATGGCAAAGCTTTGTGCATTCACACACTTAACCCAAGCCCTACTCCCAGGCCCCACGGAGCAGTTGGGAGTGCATGTGGTTATTCCATTAGGAAGACCAGAGTTTGAATCTTGGCTTTTGTTACTCCCTCTCTGCCTCCCTTGGCCTCAGTTACCTAATTTATAAAGTGGGGGTAATAATAGTATCTACCTCATGGTATACAGAAGCAACTGCTTTTTTTCAAACCACCACTGTGTACAGACCCTTTGTCTTTTGGGAAAGAGGCATAATTTTTCTCCAGGGTGGATTGTTCTTTGTTTAGCAACATGCCTTGATGGCTGTTTTTAGAGGGAAAATTGCCTCCCCTCCTCCAAGAGCATGGACTCAGCAGGCTTGGCAAGACAGCAACCCTGCCTGCTCCATTGGAACAGATGCTGCTGGTGCCCTTGTGCCCCTGCCCTCCATGCTCAGCCTCTGCAAGGTTCTGAACTCCTCCAAATGAGAGCTTTCTCAGGGCCTGCCTGAGATGCAGGTTGGATCTGCCAGGGAGTCACTGCCACTGGGAGCAGCCTTCAGCCAATAGCGGACGGAAGTTGAAGGCTAACCACAGCTTCTTTGACCCTCAGGTGGGCTGACTTTGAGGTGTGTTCCACACCATCTCACAGAGGTCCCAGTGAAATGGAGCCCCTGTTGCCCACAGTGATGGCTCATCAGCACTCTGTATTGGCTCACTTCCCCTTCTCCTTCCCTTACCCCTTCCCCTTCTCCTTCCCTTACCCCTTCCCCTTCCCACGCCCCTTCCCTTACCTATACTCCTTCCCCTTCCCATATCCCTTCCCCTTCCCCTTCCCATACTCCTTCCCCTTCCCATATCCTTTCCCCTTCCCCTTCC